>NC_058165.1:15605852-15611852 GCF_020080835.1 Cotesia glomerata
AAGTTTTTTAAAATTATTTACTTGTTTCAAGTAAATATTTTTTTTATGTACAAACGATGATAAAAAGATTTGTCAATTAACTTACGTGAGTTTTAAAAGGTACAGTCATAACAATGATGCGACTTCCATCGATGTCTCCAAGTTTAATTGGGATTTCCTCAAAATATATAAACTGGTGGAGAGCGGCTTTGACGATGGCGAGGAACTCCAGGTCGGCCACGGCGACGCCGCAGACTTCATCTGTTCTCGTCATAATAGGTTTTACAACCATACTGCCCTTGTCGTGCAATTTAAGATCTTTTCATTGATCTTCGTTATTCAGAAGATCGATCAATGTATTAAATCCATGAGTTAACTCTGGGAGTTCTCTTTTTAACCTCCACTGACGCATTCGAGCTGATACTCGTTCGAATGGATATTTAAGCGCAGCACTTGGATACCTAAAATATAGAATAATATAATTTTGAAAAAAATGGATATTATTCTTATTTACACTATTATTAATATATATTTTATATTCTTTAGTTTGATTTATTTATAAAATCATGTTTTTAACATTTTTTTAACTATTATTTATTTTAATTTACTATTAAGTTCGTGAAAATTATTATCAGTAGTAACTGTAATTATGACTATTATGCCGAGCCGAGTGCTCGGAATCAGAAAGGTAGGCATACGCAATACCACGCGCTTGCCCTATCTCTCTTGCTCCCACGCAAAAGATGCGTGAAAAAATCTTTTAATTCTGTCGATCCTAATCAGGATAATAGAATAATCTTATCAAATAGTGAATGTAATATAAAGCGTGTAAAAATTAATTAATTTTTGATTTTTTTTAACGTTCCCAACTACAAAATAAATTGAAAAAAGTATCAAAACTGGACTTATAAGATAATAGCTTAAATAGTAGATGTGAACTTTAAAATAAATTCAATAGATTTAAGCTAACTTTTATGGCTTAAAAATTATTGAAAGAGAAAAGATCGAAATACATTCATTGAAAAAATTTTTCAAATTTTTAAAATCACGGAATGAATTAAAAAATCATTAAAATTAGACAAATAATAGTTTCAATTTATCATTCATCTATCATTTATCTTTTTACATCTGGAAAATAATTTTCCTAAAATATGCGAAATTCGAAAATAAAAAAAACTTTTTAAAAATATACCTAAAAATACTATTATTTAATTATTTAATGATAATAAATAAACATCTAGTTTGTATAGCAACTTACAAGATTTTCAATTTATTGTAGATCGCTTTGTTCTGCAAAAACGAGTGACAAAGTAGAGAATGCATTTCTTTTAAAAAAATTGCATCCTCAAGCAGATCAGCTTCACCCACATGGTTGTGCCGGTATTTTGGAGCATCCTCGTCTTTTTCGTCTAGATATCGGAAAACTCCGTCCGAATCCAGAGTCCCTTGCCCATTGCATCCGTGCGAATGGTTCAAAGAGCACAAGAAAAATCTGAAAAAATAATTAAATTAGAAGTAAAAAATATTTTTTTTTAATTGCATCTACAGTTTTACAATTTTTTTACAAATGACAAATTTTTAATTTTTTTATAATAATTTTTTAATAAAAAAAAATCTAAAAATTTTTAATTTTCGGAAACTCAACTTTCATTAACTTCATTAATTAAAAAGTATAAAAGTTTGTAAACTAAAAATGGCATACAATAACGAAAAATTGTTTCACTTCAATTTTTATGAGTTGATAATTTTTTTAATTTATTAATAAATTAAACCGAAGATTTATAAAAGTTATTCCTTTTTGAAAAAAACAATATCGTTAAATATATAATGTTAGCTAGAAAATTGAATATTCTTTGAATTTATGTTTCCTTCAGTTCTCTGAATTTTTTCGTGAGCTGTACTACTACTACGACTACTGTATCGCGTAGGGTAAGTTTCATACACTGTTATGTACGTTTGTCATGTGTGCATATATATACTTACTCAGAATTGCAACCACGGCTGCTCTTGAAATTCCAAGATTTCGCAACAACAGAAGAGCACAACCGATTGTTTTTTCACTGTTATCGGTAACACCGACTTTTTTTGCTTTGCCTCTATTGCGTTTTTTCATTTTATATATTAAGTACATGTATTTCATTTTTATTTTTACAAATATGTTTGAAAAACATTACTTAGTAATAGCTACTTATGGATATTGTCTCCTCTTATAGATGTATGAATGAACACATAATAATATAAAAAGTTAACCGAACGCCTTATAATGGCTTTGGTAAGAGTACAACTCACGAGCGAATTCGGAGAACTTTATAATTTTATAGATTATCTGAAGATTTTATTCTTTTTTTTACATTTCTATGAAATTTATTTATGTGACACTAAAATTAGCAGACACATGACAATTATTTTAATTTTTTTGAAAGATAAACTAATTTTAGAAAATTATTTAAAAAAAATTGTATTTATAATTTTTTAGATCTTCTAAAAACAAAATTATTTAAATAAAATTTTTTTTCGCTTATGTTTGTTTGTTAAAAAAATTTTATAAATTATCAGATGTCTCTTAATTTCAGTATCATATAACAATACTCTACTTTCATGCTAGCATTATTTGATTGAGTACGTAGAGTGATTGTATTATATAAATAATGAAAATGTAAATGACACTGAAGTTAGCAGACGTCGAGAAATTTCTGATTTTTTTTTTTAAGTAAATTACAACTAAAAAGATATTTACAAAAAATTGCACTTTTAGTTTTTCAAGTTTTTAACATGTGAAATTTTTTTTTTTAATTGTTTAATTGAAATTTTTTCGATAAAAAATTTCTACTAATTTTTAAATGTCAGCTAACTTCATTTTCATAAATTTAAACTAATTAAAAATTTACTTACTTTCTTTGTCCTGATTCGCGTGTTGCTTGATAAGAGTAGTATAAATCGGTATCAGGATCCTTAAAAATACGATCAGGTAGAGATTCTACTGAAGATTTCTTGGCGGGAGCGGTCATGATGATTACAATGTCACGCGTTTACAATGAATTGACAACTCGTGCTCGCACATAAAACTCATCAACACAGTGGTTCACTCGTACTAACCGGAGCCCGGAGCGACAGGTTCAGTAAGGCTAGACCGTGAGTAGACAGTACCCCCACTGCAGTACAGCAGCGTCGATGTTGCGCGGAAGGAGCCGAGAGCGGACGAAGACCATTGCCCCTTGCGCGCCAATGTTCCCCCCGGAACGGTTAGCATCTTACCAATACATGGAATCTGAGCACGTTCGTAAGTAGGCAAGCCGAAAGTAAGGCTTGGAAAAATGAAGTGAGCGTGAGGAGCCTCGCGTGTGACGTCACTCGTAAAATTTTTTTGGCTTTCAGATTTTTTTTTAAATAATTATTTATTATTAATTTTAGTTACTACGGTTAATGGTTATTTGAAGCTCACAAACGCATCTTAAATATAAATTAATACTCCCCTGTCATTAGCCGTTACAGTAGACATGCGGCTGAGTTTTTGGCTCAGGCGCTCAAAATCCGATGTTGGAAACCTCTACAATGTTTTTTTTTTAATAAAAATTTTTGTTTTATTTTTATTTTATCACAAAAAATCAAAATATTATTACAATTATTATTATTATTATTAATATTATTATGGATTCTACATATCAATATGATTAATAAATTTTGTTATTTTTAATGGTTATTTGTAATCCTTAAATGCAATTTAAATAAGTAAACACGCAAACTTCCTTGAATGCTCAAACGGCCGCGCGGCAGTTTTTTTGCGTGGGGTCATGAAGGTCCTGTGTTCGATTTCGATCTAAATTTTTTTTTTTTTTTTTTTCAATAAAAATTTTTGGCATATTTTTTTTAAACTTTTATTTTTACACAAACAACAATATAAAATTTATTCTCATAATTGTTATTATTATAAATTTTTTTTTATTGTAAATGTTACCCTTCTTATCATTGTGGTCATCATTATTGCTAATGTTATTATTATTTATATTATTATTATTATTATTGTTATTATTACGGTTCAATCAACATTATTAATAAAAATTATTATAATTAATGGTTACTTGAAATCCTTAAACGCAATTTAAATATAATATAAGTTAACATTTTTTTCGCGTCAGATGTTCAAGTGAGCGTGCGGCTAATTTTTTGCGTAGGGTCATGAAGGTTTTGTGATCGATTCCCAACAAAAATTTTTTTTTTTTTCAATATAAATTTTTGGAATTTTTTTTTGTATCTCTTTCCACGTCACCCATGGGGTAAGATACAATGGAACGCATTTTTTTTAACGTGGTATCCCCAGTAGGTCTAATCCACGACAAAATCAAAAGAAATCTTCAAATCTACAACCAAAATATTGCACAAATGTTGCGAAAAAATAAGACCATTCCTTTTCTTTGTTTTAATGTCTGGGATAAGTGAGCACGCTCTTTCAGCCGCAACATTTGAATGAGGTAATATCCTCACTATACCCAGTAATAAACGCAAAGTTTTATACCGAAAAGAACCATCAGAATTAGTAACAGAGCAAATTGCCATCCACATTTCGTCAAATTGCAATTTGTACCATTCTTTTTTCTGGAGTTCATTTTCGTGGTACAAGGAATGCTATTCGCGAGTGACACTTTCTTCATCGGTAACGCGCAAATGGCGACAAACGTTAATTATACACGCGAGAGTCTCCTTACGATCCTCATTAAATAACGCGGAATATCCCTTGAATAGCGCCAAACTTTTTAAAAACGGGTCATCGAACGGAAGCCTTTTGACTATTCGATTTTGCCGCAGTAACGTATACGTTCTATAGAACTCAATACATTTTTGACGGAATGTGTCGATTTCCGCTTGTGATATTTCGGTCATACGGTCGGTTTCAACTACGCTAAGAACATTATCGATAACTTTACTCGCTTTATAGCTGGACGGCTAAATTTTTTTACGATTTTTTGTTAATAATTACAATTTTATTTTCCTCAAAAAATCCAAAAATCTCCTTTTTCTAGACGCCATTCCGGATCGTTTAAGCCACCAATCATATTTTTAGGAGACGGGCAAGTATTTTTCGCAATAAATCAACTTCTCGACTAAACTATTAGTTTTTCCCACCTTCATAGCCTGTAACGGTCTCGGCTTTTTTACAGGCTCAGGCATTAGTATAAAAGACAATAAATAATACAGAAAAAAAAGTGTTGGAAAAAATACTACATAAACAACTTAACGAAAATTAATCGAAACACATCAATAATACGATTTCACTGAGAGAAAGAATCATGAGTCACGAATTACCGATCAGATAATCAACAAACCACGTAAAACAGGACTTATAATTTCTTATAGCTAAATCCCGATGCACTCATACAAAAATCCTAAATCATGAATAATACAATCCCGACCTATAGTACAAACAACCCTGACCTACGATACACACAACCCGAACGTACAGCTTACATAATCTCCACATACACAGGTCACTCAATCCCGAAATGCGTTTCACGACCCCGAATAATCCGTTACGCGATTACGAATAATCAATAAAAAATTCTAAGTCGCGTATTCAATATTTCCAAATCACGTCACTCAATTATGATGTACAGCACACACAATACCAAGTCGCTGGTCACACAATCCGATACACAAGTCACACAATCCCAAATAATCCGTCACAAAGAGTGATTAATAAACTAAAAATGTCGTAGCGCGTATTAAATAATCCCGAGACAAATGTCACACAACCGCGAATAATCTTTCACGAAATCACGACTTATTTACTATTTAAATGACTATAAACAAATTTAACCCTTCGTTGGTCGCGCTATGTGAGCGAATCGCCGCCTAACAACTACTCAACCTATAGAGACTCGTTATAGTGCGAGCGAGAAACTAAAAAAACCGCGACCAACGAAGGGTTAAAGAAATAAGGAAAGAAAAGTTATTAAAAATATTATAGTAATTATTAAAAAACTCTAAACGTAGGCTTACAATAATGGGAAATACCTTGAACGCTGG
>NC_058165.1:15611952-15619553 GCF_020080835.1 Cotesia glomerata
TGGGAATTTACATTTTTATGTATATATAATAATAATTTTAACATGTTTTTAATTAAAAAAGTGTTAATTTAGATTCAAAGATTCTAATTACAGTAATTCAACGACGAGTGTTTAAGTAATAAAAATAAGTAATGATAAATATAATTATTGTTTTTGCATCTCGATTTCTATTATTACCGATATAATTACTTTTAGTATTTTAACTATTATTATTATGATTGTTATTGTTATTATGATATTGTAAGTAAATAATACAATGCGTTAAACACATAATTAAAATACGTATTATCTAACGATTATTGATGTTTAGAGGCTTAACCCGCTCAATTGAATAACAATGCCACTTACAGGCAACGACCAGGAAATCATAAGATATTATTGTGCAGCGTTCAATGAAAATTGCCCTAGATCTTGAACAGCTGGCTTATCGGATAGAAAGTAAACTCAAACAATGTTTAGTTCAAATTGTCTGATTTAGTCTAGTTGATTACTAAATGAAATTTAATAAGAAAAATATGTTTTAATGTTTACAGAAACGCCACATGTAAAGTCGTTTCATGGTTTCAGACTTCTAGAAATTTTGTGATTCATGAAGTAATTTTAACATTTTTTATTTTAAAATTTGTGATGTTCTCGCCGCAAAATTAAAAAGTCACAAATAAATAAAATATTGCCGGGCAAAGCTATAATCATATGAAAGGTCGTTTGTTCTTTAATTTTGAAACTCAAATCTAATAAAAATTAAAGTTTTCCATAAGAATAGTAGCATTAAAAAACTGGCAATATAACTAAGTTGCGTGTACTTCTTAGTTTGTATTGAAAATCTAATAATCAACTAAAAATTTAATTTGTATAAAAAAGATAACAAAGGGTATACATTGTTTGTAATTGAAGCAATTGATAATTTAGAATTTTCCATACTCCCGCTGAAAGTTCAATAATCAATGAATAAAGGTGATATTTTGACAAGCAAATAATCTTAGTTAATCAACATGTGTGTAAGTCCCTTCAAGATCTAAATTGTTACTTTTCAGATAAATTAAAGTGATTCTAAAAAATTACAATTGTAGATTTTTAAATTTTTACATATGAATAATGTGCTTGTCGCTATAATTTTCAAAAGACCGGGCTAAAAGTCTAAACGTAAAAGTTGACTCATGCGCAGTGCGAATATTCATACAAATATTCAGCTAATCAAAAATGTTGAGTAAACAACAAACAACAATGTGAAGTAGGAACAAATGTTTTATAGCCATGAACAATCAAAAACAGAGGGTTTAATGACCCGTATTGCTACCAAAATATTAAAAAATGCGATAGGGGGCTAACTTAAAGGTACGTGTAATAAATTTTTTTTTAAATAAATAAATCGAGAACTAACAAATGATGATAATGAACAATAAAGAACAAATGACGAGCTAACGATGTGATAAAAAAAAAGTTCAAAAATTGAAAAAAAAAAAAAAAACTCTGGGGTGCTAACTTTAATGAGCTATCCCGTTGAAGCTACAGTTTATGTAGAAATAATTCCCGTGCACCCTGGCGGCCATAGATGCAAGCTGTGAATTAACTTTTTTTAGTGTAGTTGCGTATCTATAGGAGGATTACTACACATTTTTATTTTATCTAGTCTGTGGCACTGGCTTTTCTCCATGAAAAAAAAGTCAGGATCGAAATTCGTGAGCACGCTATAGTTTTTGCTGATAAAATTTAATAATTTCAAGTATTTTAATTGTTATAAGTGGATATAATTAATTAATAATAGTAAAATAAAGCATGTATTACTGTTATAATATACAATTTAGGAAAAATAAGTACCGTAGAATTAAATAAAATATTCCAACCCCGAAATACCGTTCTGCTTACAGTAAACACAGTCGGTAGTCTGGCGCTCCGTTTGAACGGAACTTGGCGCCAGATTCTACCGAATCTCTTCAGGGTGGTCATTCATTCTATTACTACAATATTACCTCTGCTTTAAAATAAAGGTTCAGACGAAAATTGTAATAGTGTTATTTAAGCACTTGCAAACTTAAGTACGTCAGAAGTCAATGATATTATTAAAAAAAAATTTTAATAGTGAATTAAAAATTTTTTATCTTATTTCCTTATTTAAGTTTTTTGAGTGTATAATATTTATAAAATTCTTCGCTTTTATTATATAACGTAAAAATCGTAGTTCCTCAAGCTTTGTTTAAAGTTTATTTCGAGATACAGAGAAATTAAGCTAACATGGCAACGTTTAAAACTACAGAAAATTCAATTAATTTATTCATTGATGATGTTAAAGAAAAACTTAGGCATGCGTTAAACTTCAAGAATAAAATCGAAATTTTAACTTGTATACCTCAAGAATGGAGTAGCCGCAAAGTTTCACATATATTCAATGTTTCTTATTCATTTGTAAATAAATTACGTCTATATCAAAAGCGACTAAAGCGAAGGAAACTAAAAATTATCTTAGCACAGGTAATTTACTATTATTTTTTTGTATTTTATTTTTAAGAACTAATCTTGATCATTTATTTTTAATCTCTCAAGCTCAAAAAAAAAAAAAAAAAACAACGGAAAATCAAAGCAATCATCATAGATGAGTATTACAATATAATAAAAATTATAAAATAAAAATATTTCCTGAAAAATAATAAAACTCATTCTCTGTAAGGGTAAGCTTAAGTTGAAAATTATTATAAAATTAATTACAAATTTTAAGCTGTTTTATGTGCCTATTGTCTATTTATTACCTACTGATATTATAGATTACCTATCAATAATATATAATATAGGTTCTTTAAGCAGTCTAAATTTCATAATGACCACGTTTTGAAAAGTATACCTAATTACCAATGGAATTAGTTTCATTATCCTATTTTTTTCTTTCTCCAACTTTTCTGTAATGAGAATTAAAGTACTTGGGCCTTACTTCCTCCTACAAATTTGGGTACTTAAAGGAAATGTACTTCACTACCCGTGAAAAAATATTCTGATCAGGCTTGATATGAGCTGATAAGGCCATATAAAAATTTTTGATATGTTCATATCTGGCCTGATATGATCTGATATGTCCATATTTAATTTTTGATATGTCCTGATATGGCCTGATATGAAAATTGGCCATATCAGGCCTGATCAAGCCTTATCAATTTGACTCTCCACCTCAGACTTGATATAACTTGACCTGCCTCATATCTAATTTTACATTATTTTTTAATAGGTCCTGATATGCTCTGATATAACCTTATAAAGTTATATATACTTTGATAAACTTGAAAAAAAAATCCCTTATCAGGGTTGATATAACTTGATATGGATTCATATGGTCTGATATACTCATACCCTTATCAGCACATAAGTAGTCTTATGCCCGCATGGAGAAATATATATGTCAAAAATATATGTCGCATATATAATATATATGCCGTATATATTTACGCAAAAAAAAAATATGTCAACATATATTTTTCTCATAGACGCTGACATATATGCAGATATACATGCTTACATATATGTAGACATATATGTAAACATACACTGAAAAAAAAAATTTCTAAGTTTGAAAATTTTTTTACTCAAATCAATAAAGTTAAATTTTTCAAAATTATTTTCTTAATTCAAGTTAAATTTTTTTCTGTTTATCTCTAGACATTTATATGCACGCATATATGTGAACATATATCTACGCATATATGTGAACATATATGCGGACATATATTTAGCGCAAAAAAAATATATGTGAAAATATATATTTGCATATATTTTTCGCATATATATTTTTCCATGCGGGTGTACTCATATAAAGGCATACCCGAATAAAAAAATTAGGAAAACGGTTGACCCTAAAGGCCATCCCTGCAACTTCCCGCTAATTCCGTTAATACCTGGCCGCTTTTTTGAGCTCTTCGAGCTCAAAAGTACAATCTGTGTGTTGTTTTAAGCTCTCCGAGCTCCAAAGATAATTTTGAGCTCTTTTTGAGTCTGCAAGTTTGATAGAAGTTTCATGGAACACTATTTTGAATGTTCATACCGCACAACTTTGAAATGAATGAACCGATTTTACGCGGTTGGCGGCATTCTACGTAGTTTTTAAGCCTTATAAATAATTTCTAAGTTTCAACTGGTCAAACTAGAAATTTCGGAGTAACTCTGAAAACACTTTTTTCGGTTGTCTTTCGTTCACGATATCTCTCGAACGAATCAAACCGATTTTTGACCTTCAGCTTGGTGGCAATCGACGTCGGTTTTTATGATGTTAAGAGCTGATTAGTTTTGGAATCGATCGGTAGAGCTGTTTGAAGTTATTCCAAAAATGTTTCCAGTTATGTTGAAAAAATCCTTATTTCCAAATATTTCGTCGTCGAGGATATCTCTCGAACTAATCAACCGATTTCCACGTTTTCGGCGGCAATTTTGCTTCTTAACCTCTGAAATTATTCTATATCATCAAAACGATCCGAGAGAGAAATCCGAGACGAAGTTATGTGAAAAACACGTTTTTTCGGTTTTCTTTCGTTCACGCTATATTCTCTCGAACGAATCAACCGATTTTGATCGGGTTGACGCCGGATCGGCGTGGTTTTTCAAGCTATAAGGGCGGATTAGCTTGAAGTTGATCGATAAGAGCTTTAAAAGATATTCCAAAACTACTTTCAAAAATGATTTTTTCTTTATTTTTTAAGATTTTTCAAGATTTCTTAAAATCTATCGGTCCGAATCGGTTCAAATTTCAGGAAATCTAAGTTCAGCGTAGCCCTTTCGAATGGCACCAACCGCGATGAAATCGGTTCAACCGTTCAAAAGTTATAAGCGAGTCACATAGATGAAGGTCACACACACACACACACACACACATACATACATACAGACATAGTGACAACATCGCGGGGGTAGTCAGGGAAGCTTCCTGTGACCTTCAAACGTCGAGATCTGATGAAAACTCGATTTTTGCCAAACGGGGTAAAAACAATAACTTCCCGATTTTTGAAAATCTGAGATTTTTAGCGGGAAGTTAAAAAACTATTTATCATTATATATGATTCATATCTAATTATATAGAAGCATATGTAATTCATTTATGATTATATAGATGTATATATAATTCATATAAAATTATATATGAATCATATAGAATTCTATATAATTTTTTTTACTCCAGTGAGTATTTTGTGATTACTATAAAACATTCTCTCTTTTTCTATCTAAGAGTCTGTTACTCCATTGATTCACAATCTTTTAATATATAGTATTTTTTCGGATGAAATAATAGGAATTAAAAAGAAAAATTTAATTTTCACAAAAATTATTAGTTTTGTCAAGTTCAAAATTGTTAGCCAAGCCCTCCAGCAATATATATGTTCCATATACTAAACAAATAATTCCATTAAAATTTAAGCTTTCAATTCTCATTTTATTCTCGATTATTTTTTAATTTCAAAGAAATTATAAATTTTAAAAGCAACGAAGTACCTGAACAATATACTTCGTAGAATCATTTTTGCGATTTCATGTATACATAGATAATTTTATAAATCTACATATAGATACCTCATTATTATTAGTATATAAATATTGACAGTTAATAATTAATAAATTAGATAAAAATTTTTTTCACTACGAATCGATTCATGTATACGATCTTCGCATTACTTTGGTAAAGTTATAATAAACTTTGTTCTCCAAGTAAAGTCTCTTAGGTAAACGGGTATTGAACAATTAGTCTTTCAAGCGGTAGGTCCCCGGTTCGATCTCAATTCCCACTCGCGCCGATTTTTTCCTCTTGGAAATAATTATATATAATTATACCCACTATACATAATTTATATAGGGCCATATTTTTCATTTATAATTATGTAATATAATGATTAGAGTGGTCCAAAAAAAAGCTTTTGCCTATCATCTTAAAAGCTTTTCTAAGGTATAAAAAATTTCCTTCAAAGCGCAGCTTTCGATATCTCAATTTCTTCATGAAGCTCAATGAATTTTTTATTTTCCCCATGTAAACTACGAAAAAAATTTTTTATGCATTTTTCAAGTTAATTATTCTTGTAGGAAATTTAATTTCTCTACCAAAAAAGTACTTCCTCGAAGTAGTTTCTTCGTAATCTTAACGAGTAAAAATTATTGAGCTTTCTAAATAGCTGCATCAAAAGCAAAATTTGAACGAAGATAGTTTCAAAAAGCATCTTTTCTGAAAACTTCTTGGTAACTTTGACATGTATTTATTTCAGAATTTATCAAAGTAGACCGCTTTCTAATATAATTAACACATGTCTTTTGGTGAATTATTAACTGTGAATTATGAATAATTTTTCTCATTACAATTTGGGATATTTTTTCCTATGAGCAATGATTTTTTTAAAAATTGAACTTGAATTTCATTACGGAATCTGAATCAAGAGCAAGCTTGTCCTTCCGGATATATACTGAATTTAATTTTTTTATTTAAGAACATGTAGGACAGGTGAATATTTAAATTTTGAACACGATGCTGGGACGCTTTTTGACCGAATGAAAAATCATGAAACTTTGCAGGAGAACGTGTAAATAGAAGTCCTTTCGTGAATTGATTCTTTTATTTTTAAATCTTCTAATCTTTGAAAAAAAATGATAAATAAACAGGTAGAGTTCGTGCGTAAAACTGCTCTTATCTCAGGAGTCATCACATATTTAAGTAAATAAGTTTTTGACTATAAAGAAATTAAGTTAATAAACATACAACCAATATAATCTATAGAGACTTATTTAATTTTTTGGTTATTTCTTTATTTTGGTTTATATTACTTCTTATAAGACATAATTATTAAAATGCAGCCAGGTTAGGGTAAAAATTAATTACTCATCAACAAAAATTTAATTTTCTATATATCTTCATGTAGGCCGTGCAAGAGAGTGCTAAAAGTAAATTATCTAGTTTAATTTTTTAAGCAGTGGTTAGAGTATTTACAAAGTCTGATAATCTCCTTCAGTGCATTTTACATGTGGTTCAAATAAACAAAACGATATATTCAATTGTCATTTGTTGTCACTGGTCCAGACTGAATTACCGATATCAGACTGTATACCATGTTTTTAAGAAAAAAATATAAATTACATAATCAAATACTTTGAAACAGAAAATGTGATACAACGTGGATTCTAAAATCATATCTGATTAAATTTTCTTTTATTGCGAGTATTTAAAGCTTAATAACTTTTTACTTGTTAGGATTACGAAAAAACTAGTTCAATACTTTTTTGTAGAGAATTAAATTTCCTATAAGAATAGTTGACGAAAAATACAAAAAAAAATTTTTTTACGTGTTATTTAAATGGGAAAATAAAAATTCATTGAGCTTCATGAAGAATTGAGATATCAAGCTGCGCTTTGGAGAGAATTTTTTTATACCTTAGAGAAGTTTTTAAGACAGCAGCACTTGAAAAAAATAAAAATGTTTTTGGACCACTCTAATAATGATATATAGATTTTTTTTACCGGGCGGGTACATAGTCTGGATATACTTATATCAAGGCATATATAGTCTGATATGGCCAATTTCCATATCAGGCCTGATATGGACGGTTTATATCAGGCCCGATATAGTCTGATCAGAAAATTTTTTCACGGG
>NC_058165.1:15619653-15646695 GCF_020080835.1 Cotesia glomerata
TTGATTGATTGATTGATTGATAAATTTATTTATGCCAAGGCACAGGCCAAATGGCAATTTAAATACAAAAATATTTACATTTTAAAAATAATAATATTAAATGTAAGTACATAGTTCTTAACCTAAATTTTAGAATAATATTGCAAAAACTTTTAACCATTTTAAACTTTTTCTAAACTGATTCGACTAATATCTCAATTTAAATTTTTTAATTAGTATAGAAGTACTGTAATCAACAAATTTAATCTATCAATTGTTCAATTTATCAACTGTCTAAATTTAGCAAATAGTCAAAAACTTTATTTTTGAAGACTTCACTGCTACTTGAGTTTACGATTTCTTCTGGTAGTTCTCTCCCACAGACGAATCACGGAGATCAAGAATGAGTGTTCCATATAGGTGGTAGCAAAATGAGGTATCTTGAAGGAAGTATGTTTTTAGCTGCTAACCTATTGGAGCGTCTGGTATCAATGTCTTCTGTGAACAGGTCTCATAAGTAATTGCTTCCCAACTTGAAGTAGCTTGTAAAAGTAACAACTCATGTAATACATTCGTCGATACTTCACCGATAGCCATCCCAGCTTTCGTCAATAAAGTGTAATATGCTCATCTTTCTTGAGATCAAAGATAAATTTTATTGAGCAGTTCATTGCACGCTGAAGTTTTAAATTGCTGTCAAATGATGAATCTATCAATGCAACAGTACAATAATCAATGAGCGGAAGGATGGTTGCAGATACTAATAATTTTCTGATAGGAGTTGAGAAGATGTTTTTTCTAACTTTGAGACAATGCAGAGCTGAATTCACTTTACTGATTATTTGAGTAATGTGATAGTTCCAAGATAAGTTTCTACTTATCTTGGATAAGTTAAATCAAACGTTAATCAAGTTTAGCAAGATCAGAAACACAATTTATTTTAAGAATTTCAGAGCCGTTATCTCTCTTCACAAAAATCTGTCCGCTTGTCACCCAAACATACAGGAGGGGATTTTTGGAGAGGAGAGAGGCTTTCGATTTGCGGACAATGACTGAGCTTTCGCTGGTCGCGTACTTTTTGTCAAACGTTGTTGATCAACTGGTGGGGGAATCACCGCGATGTTAGTTACATCGCAACGTTGCCATTAGATTATTAAGTACCTACTGACGGAGAAGAAACGAAGAGAAAAGAGTTTGATTAAATGTTTATTATCATTAAAGGTTAAATATTGTAGATTATTAATTTTGCTTTAGTTTTCTAGCCTTAAAAAAATATATTGAAGAAAAAATATAAAAAACAGAGAAAGTAAACAAGATATTAATAAGTTTAAATCAATGATCGGCCAAAATTTCACGAAAAAATATATTCAAGGCTTAATATCTCGCTTAATATTGATCTTAGCGATTTGGTCCATTGGACTTTTTTTGTTGGAAATTGAATTCTCTACAAGTTTGTCATTTACATTTTTTCCGTAGCTCTTGATATTTACGAGATAAATGCGAAAAAACGCCAATTTTATGAAAAAATCAGGTTCAGTGGCCCGTACTGCCTCGCCAGTGTGAGTTACGACTTTGCGGCAATGGGCACTTTTGTAGAGCGTTCAATTCTAAGAAAAAACCATCTTCGATCAAAGTGATCCCATGAAATGCCGCTGAGCTTTAGAAATTCAAAAATTAAAAATCAAAGTTTTTGTGTATTTTCAATGGGAAATATTCACATGCCTTGGTCGAGGACGTTAATTAATATTAAGAGCTCAAACTTTCAGGGAATTTTTTTTTGGATATTTCCAACAAGAATTCACGATGGGACCGAAAAAAAAATAAAGTAAAAAAATCACCCTAATATATATATATATATATATATATATATATATATATATATATATTAGAGTGGTCCAAAAAACATTTTTATTTTTTTTCAAGTGCTGCTGTCTTAAAAACTTTTTCTAAGGTATAAAAAAATTCTCTCCAAAGCGCAGCTTGATATCTCAATTCTTCATGAAGCTCAATGAATTTTTATTTTCCCATTTAAATAACACGTAAAAAAATTTTATTTACGTTTTCATTCGGTAAAACTACGAAAAAAATTTTTTTTGTATTTTTCGTCAATTATTCTTGTAGGAAATTTAATTCTCTACAAAAAAGTATTGAGGTAGTTTTTTCGTAATCCTAACAAGTAAAAGTTATTAAGCTTTAAATACTCGCAATAAAAGAAAATTTAATCAGATATGATTTTAGAATCCACATTGTATCACATTTTCTGTTTCAAAGTATTTGATTATGTAATTTATATTTTTTTCTTAAAAACATGGTATACAGTCTGATATCGGTAATTCAGTCTGGACCAGTGACAACAAATGACAATTGAATATATCGGTTTGTTTATTTAAACCACATGTAAAATGCACTGAAGGAGATTACCAGACTTTGTAAATACTCTAACCACTGCTTAAAAAAATTAAACTAGATAATTTACTTTTAGCACTCTCTTGCGGCCTACATGAAGATATATAGTAAATTAAATTTTTTGTTGATAATTAGTTTTTTACCCTAACCTGGCTGCATTTTAATAATTATGTCTTATAAGTAATATAAACCAAAATAAGAAATAACCAAAAAATTAAATAAGTCTCATAGATTATATTGGTTGTATGTTTATTAGCAATTTCTTTATAGTCAAGCTTATTTACTTAAATATGTGATGACTCCTGAGATAAGGCAGTTTTACGCACGAACTCTACCTGTTTATTTATCATTTTTTTTTTAAAGATTAAATTTAAAAATAAAAGAATCAATTCACGAAGGACTTCTATTTACGTTCTCCTGCAAAGTTTCATGATTTTTTATTCAGTCAAAAACCCATACAAAAAATGAAGATCGGCCCGATACTAAAAAAAAAACACACACACACACACACACACACCCACACCCACACACACACACACACACACATTATATATATATATATATATATATATATATATATATATATATATATATATACATATAGACACAGTGACAACATCGCGAGGGTAGTCAGGGAAGCTTCCTATGACCTTAAAACGTCGAGATCTGATGAAAACTCGATTTTTTCAAAACAGGGTGAAAACAATAACTTCCTAATTTTTGAAAATCTTCGATTTTGTTAGTGGGAAGTTAAAAATGTCGCAGTGATTTTAAAAACACTTGTTTTCAAATCTTTATTGACGATATCTTTTGAACTAATTAACCGATTTCTACGTTTTTGGCGGCAATCGACGCGGTTTTTAAGCTCTATAAATTATGCTATGTCATCAAAAGTGATCCGAGAAGAAATGACGAAGTTATGTGAAAAAACACTTTTCGGTTTTTTCGGTTTTCTTTCGTTCACGCTATCTCTCGAACGAATCAACCGATTTTGATCGGGTTGACGCCGATCGGCGTGGTTTTTCAAGCTTAAGGGCGGATTAGTTTTTGAAGTTGATCGATAGAGCTGTTTAAAAAGATATTCCAAAAATTACTTTCAAAAATGATTTTTCTTTATTTTTTAAGATTTTTCAAGATTTCTTAAAATCTATCGGTCCGAATCGGTTCAAATTCTCAGGAAATCTAAGTTCAGCGTAGCCCTTTCGAATGGCACCAACCGCGATGAAATCGGTTCAACCGTTCAAAAGTTATAAGCGAGTCACATAGTCACACACACACACACACACACACACACACACACACACACACACACACACATACATACATACAGACATAGTGACAACATCGCGGGGGTAGTCAGGGAAGCTTCCTGTGACCTTCAAACGTCGAGATCTGATGAAAACTCGATTTTTGCCAAACGGGGTAAAAACAATAACTTCCCGATTTTTGAAAATCTGAGATTTTTAGCGGGAAGTTAAAAATCAAATTTTAGGTAAAATAATAAAAAAAAATTTTTTTTTCGTTATTTATTTTTGAATTATTATTATTATAAATGATTTATTAGTAAATAAATCTATATATTTATATTTTTATATTTTTATTTATATTCATAAATCTATTTATAAGTAAATAAATCATTTATTAAAAATCATTAGTTTATTGCTAAAATATTTTTTTTTAATACTAAACAACATAATAATATCAACATAATATTTATAAAAAAAAAACATTGTTAATAATTTAAATTGGTGTTTTCTCCTAAAAAAATCTCTTAAGATATTTTTTAAAAATTGATTTACTAATTTTTAATACATATTAGTTTATAATTTGGTCAAACGTTAAATTAAAAAAAATTGAAAACAATAATACAACATAGTAATGACTAATACGTATTAATTGTTTTCAAGTGTAATAAAGAATTAGCCAGAGCATCGGCCAAGCAATGGCTGATAATCAAATTACATACCATTATATTATAATAAATATCGTGCGGTAACCGATGGCTTACCTAGACTAGGCCAGTACACATCGCCAATGCTTGGCCGAACATTAAAGCCGATGGTTTACCGAGGCTAGGCCGATACAAAACGCCGATACTTGGCCGAGCATTAGTAGCCGTGCCTTGGCCAATGATCGGAAATTGTTGAGCATCGGCAACTTTGTATGGGAAGCGTCCCAGCATCGTGTTCAAAATTTAAATATTCATCTGTCCTACATGTTCTTAAATAAAAAAATTAAATTCAGTATACATCCAGAAGAACTAGCTTACTCTTGATTCAGATTCCGTAATGAAATTCAAGTTCAATTTTAAAAAATCATTGCTCATAGGAAAAAATATCCAAATTGTAATGAGAAAAATTATTCATAATTCACAGTTAATACTTCACCAAAAGACATGTGTTGATTATATTAGAAACAGTCTACTTTGATAAATTCTGAAATAAATACATGCAGTTACCAAAAAAGTTTTCGAAAAGATGCTTTGAAACTATCTTCGTTCAAATTTTCTTTTGTGCGAGCATTTAAAGCTCAATAACTTTTTACTCGTTAAGATTACGAAGAAACTACCTCAGTACTTTTTTGTAGAGAATTAAATTTCCTACAAGAATAATTGACGAAAAATGCATAAAAATTTTTTTTTCGTAGTTTTACCGGATGAAAACGTTAATAAAATTTTTTTACGTGTTATTTACATGAGAAAATAAAAATTCATTGAGCTTCATGAACAATTGAGATATCAAGCTGCGCTTTGAAGGAAATTTTTTTTATACCTTAGAAAAGCTTTTAAGATGATAGGCAAAAAACTATATATATTAGGGTGTGCCAAAATGTAACTCCCGTGGAGAACCTTTTAAAATTGGAATTTTGAGTTCCGCTTTTGATAGGGGCTGTGTTTGGGTATTTCCTAAGATATTTTGGTGTGAGACAATGTATTTGATTTTCATAGAATTTTTTAACAGAAGCTTAGTTTGGGTATTTCCAGTGAAAATTCAAAATTTGGCCGGAAGTGCCCAATTAAATCTCCTGTTAAAAATCCTATAAATAATCAAATGAATTCTCTCAACCCGAAATATCTCAGGAAATGCCCAAACACAGCTGCTGTTAAAAGTGTAACTCAAAATTCCAATTTTAAAAGTTCTCCACGGAAGTTACATTTTGGCACACCCTAATATAATATATATATATACACGGTGTCCCAAAAGTCACGGACACCATTGTAGCATCTGATGAGAAAAATAATTCTGAGACGAAAAGTCCTTAGCCATTTTTCAATTAACCGCATAGATAATTAATTATCAATTAAAAATAACGTCTCTTTATTTGTTAGAGAGAGAACGCCAGTGTCCAGTAAAGTATATGCTAAACAAAGACACAACTAACTGTATGACTTACTAGTTTCTATAGCTACGTAGTCACACATATTTACTTACACATTCACACGTGCAAGCGTCTTCGTTGGAACGCACTTGACTTGACACTAGTGCTCTCTCTCTAACGCATAAAAGGACGATATTTTAATTAATAATTAATTATCTATCCGTCTGATTAAAAAATGGCTAAGGACTTTTCGTCTCAGAATTATTTTGTTTATCAGATGCTACAATGGCGTCCGTTACTTCTGGGACACTCTGTATATATATATTAGGGAGGCACAAAAAAACCGACTATTTTTTTTTTTTTAAGTCGAGTGAAAAAATGTTAGTTTTTGATGTTTTAAGAGCTCTCTCCAAAGGACAGCTTAAAAAAAATTTTTTAAGATGTCGCTCCAAATTTTTTTAAAATTCAAAAATTGTCAAAAATCGAATTTTTTATTTTTTTTTCTCGTTACGGTATAATTTTATAGACTAAAAAAAAATAAGTTTCTGAAAATTTCAGTTCAAAATTTGAATTTTGAAAGGTCGCTCATAATTTTTTTCAATTTATTAGTGCATTAGTTTAGATTTTCTCGAGCAACCTTTTACTATTCAAATTAAAATTCCATGCATTTTTTTTTTTTTTTATTTAGTACAATAATCGATAAAAATACATCACGAGATGAACTAAAAATCAAGCACAACATAGAAAATATAATTTTTTTTTAATTTAATAATTTTATTTAATCAACTGCCAGGCGTGGGTTCGAGTCCCAAGCTGGTCTTAGAAACCAGCTTGGTTGAGATTTGACCTTGCCGCGTAGGTTAAGATTTTTTCAAACCAAAAAGACCCCAACGTACCACTCCCAACACTTAAAGTCGGCGATATGACTAATTAAGGGGTTATATACAGTTAGACGGCCGAAAAAAAGTGAATTTTCCAGAATTTTTTCTGAGAAAACTTAAATATATTGATCCAAAAATTTATACACATATCCACAGATTCGGTAGAATCTGGCGCCAAGTTCCGTTCAAATCCGTTGTAAACGGAGCGTCAGACTACCGAGTGTGTTTACTGTAAGCAGAACGGTATTTCGAGGTTGGAAAATTTTATTTAATTCGACGGTACTTCTTGTTCCTAAATTTTATATTATAACAGTAATTCATACTTTATTTTACTGATATAAATTAATTATATTTAATTATAACCATTAATTTACTTGAAATTATTAAATTTTATCAGCACAAACTATAGCAAGCTCAAAAATTTCGATCCTGACTTTTTTTCGATGTAAAAAGTGACATGCCACAGACTAAGTAATTCGAGAATGCATGGTAATCCTCCAATAGATGGGAAACTACAGTTAAAAAAATAAATTTAAGAATACACACAGAAAATTTCATATCGTTCCGGTGAATATTTTCAAAGTTACAAGCAAATTTGAAAAGGCGTTTCAGAGTGCTTGGAAGTACAAGGTCGGAGCGGCAGCGCCTACCTGGAACGCTATCCCTTTTATGCATCTGCCTATTGTAAATTCTCCCTTCTAATGTATTTAGATGTGTAAAGCAACAGCGTGTTAGTGTTTTGCTATACCTGAAATGTAAATTAGTATTTTTCTATCCCCAAACTGGAAAATATTTAAGAGTGGTAGTCAGTATAAACAACAAAGCCAAGCAGTAAACTTGTGAGTTTGTTCATATTTTTTTGTGTAATTTTTCGTGAAAATGAAGGCTTCCAGAGAAATGAGAAAATCTCTTAACATACGTAAGTCGAGAACAAAAAAGCGCAAAAATGTTTTTAATCCAAAAACAGCTGAAACGGATGAAAGTAGTTTCAGTGCTTCGGCGAAAAAATTTAAAGAACAAGAGGAAATCTCAGTTCCACGTGATCCGTCTATTGAGTATCGCATTTTAAATTTTATTACAGTATTTACAGAAATTTCTGAATATGTGAAATGTAAGATCTGTGACGGAAATGTCAAGTTTCAAACTGCTTCTGAACGAAGACTTGGTTTTAAAATTGTTTTGCTGTGTGATAAGTGTGCAGATCGTAACATAAATTCTAGTCCTTTTGTTGCGCATTCTTATGAAATAAATCGACGATTTTTATTTGTCATGAGAGTCCTCGAATTAGGGTTAAAAGGTGCAGCAAAATTTTGTGGATTAATGGACATGCGAGCCTTTATATCACAGCCCACTTACGATTTGATAATAGATAATATTCACTCCAGTATAAAAACAGCCATCGAAAAACTTTTTCAACAGGCTTGTACTGAAGAAAAACATTTGACTTCCGAACATCAAGGCAATGAACATTCGACAGAATTAACTGTATCTGGCGATGGTATATGGAAAAAGCGAGGGTTTAGTTCCTTGTACGATGTGACATCATTGATCGGATACTATTCTGGTAAAATCATAGATATTGTTGTGAAAAGTTCCTACTGCAAACAGTGTGAAACTTGGAAGAAGAAACTCAGTACCGAAGAATATAAGGAATGGTATGCAGAACATAAAGATACTTGCACTGCAAATCATTCTGGTTCTTCTGGGAAAATGGAAGTTGATTCAGTCATCAAAATGTTCCAACTTTCATTGAAAAAACTCTTTCTTTCTTAAAATTATTTTTTTTTGGTTTCTTAACTGAGTTTTTTGGTCATTTTTTTAAAAAGTCTAAGACGTTCTTTATAATATCTTTTTTTTTTGTTATTCTTACTTTGTTATTTACTTTTTTAGTAAACAATTGCACGATAGCTTAATCACCTCCTTGTTTAAATAGTTTAAATATTTGTTTCAAAGAATCAACTGAAATATCATTCATAGCTAATTTTTTATATATATTCAACGAAATAATATCTTTCAAGTCTGTTAATACTTTTAAATTATGTTTTGTTTTATTTGCATCAGATAGTTCTTGCAAATAAACGTCACATTTTTTATAACAAGTGAATAAATTATTTTTTAAATTTAATAATTCCACTAAATTCTGTAAAGTTAGAACGTCATGAGCTGCATCATGAAATGATAGTTGTTCATCATCTGAATTTTTTAAAAAATCTTGACTGAGACTCTCTAATTTAAATTTACCAGGACCTTTTCTATCACTCAAGACCGATCGAAATATTGCTAAAGTAAAATCTGCCATTTTTTAGCCGCGAAGTCATTATTTATTATTTGCAGTCTCCAACTATACGTAACCTCAAAATTATTTCAAAACATTAAATTTTTCTACAACACATGTCTCAAGGGGCAAATGATTCTGAGCGAGAATGCAATGTAGCCAAGTCAAAAAAAAGACGCAGTGGGATTATTTTTCTACTTCTGCGCATGTGAGAAGAGGCGCAAAAGTGTACTGCATCTCAACTACTTCATATTGTAGTTATAATGCTTTACATTGGGGCATATGGGGGGAAATTTTTTTGAAAGTTGAGAACCGTTGTAGGGTAATACCTCCTTAAAGAAACTTTTGTGTTGGAGTCAATAGCACCCTGAATAAAAAAAAGTATTGGAACAAAGAAAAAAGTATTGAAAAGTATTGGATTGACTAGAAAACCAATACTTTTCAATATTTTTTTCTTTATCTCAATACTTTTTTTTTATCAGGGCATGCGTGCGCACACTACTCTATCTCGTTATTATTACTCATTGCCAGTGCAGCCAGATTGCGGGATTTTTTACTACTACCCAAGCACTAAACGCACGCTAAAAATCCTGCGATCTGGCAGCAGTGCTCATTGCTCATTACTTATGTATGTTTAGTTTTCAGTTTGTAAAAATATACGGTAGCGCGTAGACGCTAATTGTAATAACTCAAGTGTAAAATTGTCACACGAATTTTATTCCCGTGTGCGTCCCTCCCTGCGCCTAGTTTTGGCAACAGATCCACACTCGGTGTGTCTCATAATTTTACTATTTTTGTATTAATTTTATTGATTTATTTACTGTATATCATTTATTATTTATATTTGATAATTTACATATTATTATTATTATTAGTTCTTAAGTATTAATTTGACATTTATTTCAGAAAATTGTATTGGACTATTTATAATTTTATTGTTTCATTGTTTATATATTAATACCAAGGTCCAACGATGGGTATCGGGAAAGGTAACGAGGAAAATATAAAAGCATAAAATTCATTATTGGTAATATATCATATATATCATAGCCCTTACTCGCATGGGTT
The DNA here is from genome assembly GCF_020080835.1 of Cotesia glomerata. NCBI lineage: Eukaryota > Metazoa > Arthropoda > Insecta > Hymenoptera > Braconidae > Cotesia > Cotesia glomerata. The sequence continues at coordinate 15,629,581 of NC_058165.1, forward strand.
GTACCCTATGATATCGGTTGCGAGTAAAAGAACTAGTAAATTTTGGTAAATGACTTGAGAGGCCCTCGTGATCAGACACGAGGCCTCGTAGTTTTTCGTGAAAAATAAATCAGGAGACACGCAGGAGCCCGCATAGTGTAAGGAGTGTGGATCTAGCGCCTGGTTTGAGTCGGTAGATCGACGACAACCAACCTGTACACCTATGTTAATCATATACTGTTATATTTATATATTTTATTTTGATGTATATTACCAATAGGCGTAAGTTGATAAATAAATAAATAAATAGTACACATAATTGAAATAAGACGCTCAGCTTACTCAGTACAATAGAGCTCCTAAATACTCGATTAAGTTTCCTCCATTCTAACTTTTGCCATACTGTATATATCCTCATACTGTCGAATTCCTAAAATTTTGGCCCCTGACAATTCAAGTATTTAGGAGCTCTGCTGTGCACAATTTACTCATATGTAGTAAAAATTTATATTTAAAAACTAAGTAGTCGATTTAGGCCATAAAATTACATTTTCAGACAAATAAAAACTTAATGAAATTCGTAATTAAAATTATGATTTAGTAGAAAAAAAAAACATAAATAATTACAAAAAGCTTTATTTATTTTATTTTATGATTGTTACATGTATTGAAGAAATTTCCTACTTAATAAATGAAATTAAGTAGAATAAGCTGGTAAAACATGAACTTGCTGTGCTTTACTTGGGTTATAAATTTGTCCTAAGCAAAATGGTTCTAATCTTGGACCTGTTTTGAGACTAGTATTTTGGTTCATATCTGCAACAAAAAATATTTTGTTTTCAATCATAAATTATATAAAACAAACCCAAATCCACGGCCGAGCGGTTAAGGCATTCGACATTAGAGCGGTGGAGCAAAGGTTTAGCTACCATAACAGTGGTTGAAAATATATTTGTTTCTTTAAACTGTGCAGACTTGAAATTTTCAAAGATTTTTCTATTTAAGTCACTGTGGTATCGGTTGGGCACAGGAAAATACACGTATAGTTTCTTTAAGTTGATGCAGTGCCGCAAATATTCCAGGTTGAGGAATTCGATCTTTAAAAATTTTTCATGACGATTGCCTGCTTAACAACCTGGAAGCCTGCCAAACCCGTTGTGAGATCAGTGATTTAAGAAAATGGAATAAGAAAGAAAAATTTAGGTAATATAATTATTAATAGAAATGTAGATATACTTTAAAATTATAATTTCATTTACATTTACATTTACATGAAAATGTGATAAAAGTTTCACAAAATTATATAATAAACAACTCACAAAAATTAAGTGAGCAAACGAATTTCAATCTTTCTCCCAAGTCTTGACTGGCTGTTACTAAATGCCAAATAGTCGTCTCAAAGATTCTAAAATATCATTCTGGAGCTTTAAAATCCTGATTTTCGAGTCTTTTGGTCAAAAATTTTTAGGTGCCGCCAGAAATTTTTAGTCTTCTTTTTTTTTGTTCTACGGGCTCCGAAGGATTTTTTGATAGCACTAAATGCGATGTAAAAGAATAAAACAAAAAAGAATAAGTACAGTATGGTGATGAAAGAAAATGAGTTTATTCGTTACATTGAAGTACATATGGGGCATTCCACGTAAAATCGACTCTTTTTACCTTCACCCCTTCCGATTTGGCTGAAACTTTTACCCTATAAAAAACGGTTTTCAAAATTTTCAGAGTAGTCGCCATTATAAATGAGGTTTCTTGTTAGATATATTGAGCTTATCTAGTGATGAAGAAAATAGAGTTTTTCGAGTACAACAAACACGAAATAATTGATATTTTACCTAAATTATAGTTAACAAAAAAACACGTTGTATTATAATTGTTGTAACGGAAGATGGAACAGTGACGAAATCTTTTTGTAGCTTAATAATTATTTCTACCGATACAATCATTTTTTCTTGTGTTTAAAGAAAATATCCACAGATGGTGCTAGTTGTCATTTTTCAAAACCGTGAAGAAATCCAGGGACTGGTTCAGTCTCTGCGTTAGATTTGTCTTTCGTTGACGCTAGATTCACTTGGTTGTTTAGTTGGAAGGTTGGTGATAATTATTGGGGATCAGATCATCTTTATAGAATATAATCCTCGTGTACAGCCTGGTTTTCTTCGAAAATCATCAAATAGACTATATGATACCTCAATAGATTGGGATATTTTTAGCAAATCTTTCTCCGAAAAAATTCTTGACCTCAAAGAATTATTCAGCTCAGGTGAAGAGATCCAGATCAAGTATACCAATTTTGTTGTTTCAATTGAGGATTCCATCCTCGAAGCATGTCCCAAAAAACGGAGAAGAAACTAGAAGACTGGTGGTGATATAGGTCAAAATAATTCTAGGAATAGCCCTCCGTGTGTGTGGTGAAATGAAGAATGTGAGAAGTTTATCAGGTTAAAGAAGCCTAGTTTAGCTAAATTTAAGTTTGATAGGTCAGCAAGTAATTTCTTAGAATACCAAAAGCAGCAACAAGAAGCGAGAGATAGTCTAAAACGCATTAAAAAAGAAAGCTATATCTCTTTCTGCGAAGGTTTATCGAAGGATACTAATCCGAAGTTTCTATGAAATACCATCAAAGGCTTCAAAAATAGATGGAATTTTAGAGAGAACATGAACGAGTATAGTGATGCTAAAATCTTCTCGGTTAAAAACTTAATAGACGATCTATGTCCTTCGTGGGTTGAATGCCAAACTCCTGAACTTAGTGACGTAGCTGGGGACCAGTTCCTAGATTTGTCTTTTACTTCTAAATTAGAATTAGAATTAGATTTTGCTATTGCTAACTTAAGGTTAAAATCAAGTCCAGGCGTAGACGGAATTGATTACAGAATAATATCCCAACTTCCTCAGGAAAGTAGAGTGTTGCTCTTGGACCTATACAACCAAATCTACTTCTCTCGTACTTCTCTAGAAGACTGGAGAAAATATTCAATATTCTTCATACCAAAAACTAAAAGAGAGAAGTTCCGACCGATTTCGCTGGCACCTTGTATTTGTAAAATTATGGAAAAGATTTTAATTTTAAACAATCAAATAATGTGATGGTTAGAGTCTAATGGTAAATTACCTGAATTACAAAATCGTTTCAGAAAGGGTAGATTCTGTGCTGACAACTTAGCAATCCTCTGTTCGAGCATAATTAAAGGCTTTAAAAAAGAGCAAGTAACGGTTGCTCTTTTTCTAGACATTAAAGCAGCCTATGATAATGTTTCATCAGGACCACTGATTGAAAAAATGAGAACTTTGGGCTTTCCAGGTAATCTTGTCACTTTTGTCTATAATTTGGCCTCCAAGAGATACCTCAACTTCCAATTTGGGGAAATCTCCAAATCCAGAGTTATCTTCAGAGGTCTTCCTCAGGAAAGTGTACTTAGTCCTAGCTTATACGCCATTTACGTATTAGACTTAGATAGTGCTGTCCAAATCGATCAATCGTGCATGCTCCTCCAATATTCCGATGACGCATGCATCACTACACAGAATAAGGATACTTTCTCTGCTATTAAAAGCCTGGAAGGAGTTGCTAGCAGTATTTTAAGACTGCTAGAACGACTAGGTTTGGATCTTTCTGTGTCTAAAACCAAATTGTGCATTTTCAGTAAAAATAATGTAGCTCTTCAGAACAGAGAAGGTAATAAAAGAGTAAAAAGCCAGAGAAAGGGGAAGTTTAGGATTGCTGGTTCAGAGATCGAGAGTTGTGAAGACGTTCGTTTTCTTGAAGTGCAATTACAATTTTCGCTTAAATGGAATCTACAAATAGATAGGATTGATAAAGTTTGTCGCAACTCGCTGACGACAATAATAATTTTCAATTTTTTTTACCGGGAAGTTAAAAAACTGCAGTAAATGTTGCAAACTTAATCGAAATCAGTTGGTTTATTTCAGAAATATCGTTTAATCTATACTAATATTATTAAGAGGAAAGATTTGATTGTTTGTTTGTTTGTTTGTTTGCATTGAATAGGTTCCGAAACTACTAAACCGAACAATCTTTTACACGGCTTGCGCAAGACTGCTCTAAAGTTCGATAGTTGGTAGCTGATCATGCCTGATCAAGCATGATAATTGTTCATGTCTGATCAGGCCTGAGGACTCATGCCTGTTCATGCATGATCAGATCTAAAGGCTCATTATTACTTTTAATTAATTATTTGGCTTAATCTTATGGATATAGTACTTGATAGGCTCATACGCAGTTCTCTATAATGAATTAAAATACAAAAAAAATTTTTTACATATAATTTTACGGCTGTAACATCAGCGATCACTCATCCAACTATTAATAACCCTCAATGCTGCTTAACTTTGGTGATCTCCGTGCGCCTTAAAGTTTCTGTCTATTGTGCTGATATCTTAAATAAAAATAACTCTGTTAAATACATAACGTATTAAATCAATTTATCATAAGTATGATTATATATCAACGTATTAAATCAATTTATCATAAGTATGATATAAAGATTGATTTTATAATATATTTTGATAATCATAATTTATTTTACTAAGTCTCATTATCATATCACATTTATTTAAATAATAAAATAAATAATAATTTTAATATTAGGCAGTCGCAGAGCAGACCAAAACATCCCATAGAAAATGTAACAAATTTTTTATTTCAGAATTATTTAAACGTAATGTTAAACGAATGATAAACATTATTTTGCACTTTTTGTGATTACCAAAAAAAAATTTTTTTTTCAAAGAAAAAGATTTAATCACATCTAACTATGCAAGCCTGATCAGATCTAATTATATATAGATTCATGTATAATTAGATCTGATCATACATAGACTTATGTATGATTATATATGGGGTTCTAGCAGCCAGGTATGACCATATCTAATTATATATGAACCCATGTATGATCAAATTTTTGAATGTTCAGTGTATGTACATTAATTTCGATCAATAAATTTGTAAATTATCAATAAATGGTATATTTTATTATTCAATAAATGAAATTATTTTGGCTTTTATTAAAAACCTACTGTAGGATAAATTTAACTAACTTTTCCAGGCTGAATTAGACACGGTCATGCATAATCATGACTAAACGTATTTAACGCTTCAGGCATGATTATGTCTGTTTATAATCGTCAGACATGAACAGGCATGGTTATGTACGATCAGACCTGGACGTATTCAATGCTACAGACATGACCATGCCTGAATGTATTAAACGTTTCAGACATGATCATGCATGAACAGGCATGATCATTTTTTCCCGGGTGGGCATGGGTCTTGCTGCAAATACTTGTGACAGTTTTAAATTGCTAGCACCTGCTGCAAGTTTCTGGTACTATAAATGCGTCAGAAACCATCAAGCCATTATAATATGAGTAAGTTATACACAATTTTTGAGTCAGTTTCTGGTGATACGATCTTGTGCAAGGCACAAACGTAGATGGAGACGCTAGAAACTAAGGATTTTGCACAAGGCTCTGCAACGAGAATCTCGCTCAAGCACGTGTTCCTTGGGTATATCGTGTGTTCAATTCTTAGCTAATTTCACAATTAATCAATTATTTCATTTTTTATAATATTTACTAATTTTTTTTTGAAATTATTCAGTATGTGAAAAATAAACGTAAAATCTTTAAATATTTTACTCTCGGCTGTAAGTTTTGGATACATGCATGCGGGTCGCTAGACTCAAGTACCTACTTTTATGACTCTGTCCGTTGAGGTCATATAAATGCAGTCTCTTGTTCTCTTCGTAACCCGAGCGCTCATCTGGTTCGATTTAAAATATTTTCCGTTTTAACTTTCCCTTTTTTATATGTGTAATATTTTTGTCAACGTATTTTTCTTAACAATATTTCTCGGAAATGTACTCCCAATAATAAAATGAAAAGAGTCTCCGTACTCTGTTGTGCTTAAAATACTACCAAAAGAGTCAGTCCAAAAGGATCTCTCCGAGCGACAACTACGTCAATTTCAGTAAAGTTCCAAGTTTAAATCGTGAGGTGAAATATCAGTGTCTTTTTATCAATCTGTGATTTAAGTTCACCACGACGTTGATTCACCACCATCATCAGAACTCTACAGTCACGAGCTTAAACCGCTACATTAATATATTCATCAGACATTTAAGAGCTCAAGCAGCACATGGTATTATATTTTAGTAAACCTAAAATACCAAAAAGGTACGAATCAAATTTATACTTGCATACATATTCAATACATTTCCCTCAGCGTCGGGAGGATGTCGGTTCGGCCGTCAGCCCTAAACCGCCCATCGGTGCTGAGCTGAGTTACTAATTCCAATTCATATTCCATTACAATACGCTCATTATGATACTGCGCATATTTCACATTTCTTGCATAATACAATACGAATACTGAGTTTGAGTCGAGTTGAGACTTCACGAGCAAGTTCTCAAACTATTCATGTGCAGTGTTATTTTGAGCCCTTTCTGAGTTCTGACACAATACGCTCATTATGATGCTGCGCATATTTCACATTCCTTGCATAATACAATACGAATATTGAGTCTGAGTCGAGTTGAGACTTCACGAGTAAGTTCTCAAACTATTCATGTGCAGTGTTATTTTGAGCCCTTCTTGAGTTGCATCCCATTACATACATAAAATTCACACAATTATTGAGATTAAAATATTACATAATCTACACAAAGCAATCATTCAAACCGAGTTCTTTGCACTCCTTTACTCCACATAAATTTCATCCAATCAATGCACACCTTCGAAATCAGAATCTCAAATTCAAATCATCACTCGATCATACAGTCCACTATCTCTCCACAATCTATCCACTGTCAATCTCTCGCAATCTTCATTCAAACTCACAACAAGCTACATTGTTCACTTCGATTTACAGATCATATTTGAAATGAGCGAACGAGCGAACGAGCGAACGAGCGAACTAGCGAACTAGCGAACGAGCGGACGAGCAAACGAGTGTACGAGTAAACAATTACTCGAACCCGAGTCCACGAGTTCCTCCCGAACTCCTTTTCACCTCCCGAAGCCAGCTTCGCACGTATATCAAATGTATATCAAATACATAATATTGTTGTTATTAAAATTGTATTAAAAACCATACGCTTCGAAATATAAAATCAAACATCGTGATTATTTGTTAGCAATCAATTATTATTTCATCTATTTCTTTTTTCTTGCGGATATATTCATTTATTTTAATCAAGATTTGAGATAATGAAACTTACCATTTCTTGTTTCTAAAGCAGGTATGTAACGAGACAACCGAACTATGGGAAGAGGCAAGTATCCATTTTTCAATGGCATAATATCTAGAGTCACGTTCTGTTCATCACAAGTATCAAGTGTTATAATTCCTGCCGTACGACCGCAGATAGCCCACATTGATTGATCATCCAGAACCTCATACATGAGTTGAGGCAAAGTATTCAAATGAACTTTAGGCAATATTCGTGTTATGTTTAAGTGAAGATGGCATATACTCCCGGAACGACAAAATTCACCTGCATTTCCATTAGCTTTTACTTTCGATGTTACAGTGAATATGGACTAAAAATACTATTGTAAATTAAAAATGAAAAAATGTTTGAATTTTTGTGGAATAATAAATTGTTCAATTTCTTACGACATAATTTGAAATTTCGAAGTAGCATCGATATGTGTTATTTGACCTCTCTAATTTTAGAAGTTTGTTTATTTGAAGAGGATCGTCATTAATATTGGATTCATACAAGTCATCTGTATGATCAATCATAGAATATTTTACATTAAAATCAAATTTTAAAGGATTTACTATGGTATAATTTCTTCCCAATTTCATTTCCCACAAATATGACACTTTGATTCCATTTCTGATAATAAATTTTTGACCTGCAATAGGATTAAGACTCTTAAAATTTATAACTACAGGAGTGCTTATTGTCAATTCTGGATCAGTCAATTGCAAAGGTTTTTTTGTAAGGCCTGTAACAACGATCTGTAGAAATTTTCTTTCTTTAATTGTATGAACAGTTAAAGACGACATCAAAGGAGGTTCAAAATTCAATAATATACTTTCTTGAGCACTCCAAGATGATTGAATATATATCTATAAAACAATTTTATTAATATAATTATTTACAAGAAATATGAAATATAGAAATATGAACTTATATAATACTTTGTGTTCCATAGATGACGAATCTCTTTTTGGTGGTAGTTCAGAATAAACCTGCAGTTGCACTTTAATTATTTGCCACGGTTCATACTCAGATAATACAATTTCTATCTCATTGGATGTACTTTCCGTACTATTAGCAAGTTTTATCATTAAGCCCCGTGATGTCCATAATTTTATTTTGGTATCTTTTTGAATTTTTACACTACCATTAGATATTATCAATTCAGTATTTTGAACAACTCCCGCAACAAGATCTCGACCATTGATAGAAATTGATGGTTGCGTCTTCATAATTTTATAATGTACTTGTGGTTTAATAAGTTCAGATTGAAATATTAATTTTTCATTAATAATTAGTGATAATCGGTTAATTCGGTAAGTTCCGGGTTTATTGTCAACTATGGAAATCTTCAAGTTGTTCTCACCAAATTCTATTTCGAATCTATTTTTGTCAAGTACTTCGTTTACAACTTCATCTACACATATACTAAATTTTTCACTTTTTTTTTTGTCAGTTTGGTTAATAAGTGGCTTAACGTTTTTATTTATTATACCAACAGATTCAATACTCATATCTTCTCTAAAATCTATGTACGGATAAACTTGTAATTTAGTAAGCTGAGAGTTCTCTTGTTGCAAGCTTTTTTTAGTCCATTCAGATAATCTGTAAAAAAATATGTAAAAGCTTTTTTTTTTTTTTTAATTTGCAACCATATATTTGAGTGCGAAAATTCAATTATATACATACAAAGTTATTTGAGATTCCGGATGACATTTTAATTTTGAATCAGCATTCATTTCAAGAATTTTTTCTACAGAAATAGATGAACGAACGTCTTTTATGGTTGTTGGAAATAGTGACTTTAAAGAAATATTCACATTCACAATAAAATTTTCTATAACTTTATCAACGATATTTACATTTATCTTTAGTATCTCAAAACAATTATCAAATTCAATAAATAATGGCTTAGCTACAGGGAATACTTTGGTATGCGTCAACATTTCTTCAAAGTAAGTTTTTCGCGCGGCTATGTTCAACACTGTAGAACAAGCAATTAGACAACACATTTTTATGTATTTTTTCGAATTATTCATTTTTTTATAATATTCAGTTAGTTTCAATTGAGTTTTCAATGCTAACAAATTCCAGCCTTCATCAGTATATGTTTTTAAAGCATCTAATAAAAAGGTAACAGCTGTTTGATTTTCATCTAAGCTACTGTAAAATTGTGCTAATTCTTTTCCGATATATCTTGCTGATCTGATTCTTCCTATATGTTTGTAAGTTCCCATAGCTATTTCTGAATACTCTAAAAATTGTTTTGTAAAAATCTCATTAGATGACAATGCGCTCTTAAATTTGTTAGTATATAAAACTTCCTCTTGAGTTTCAATGTATGTATTATTTAATCCGGCTATAAGATAAATAACCATATGAAGCTGTTCGCTAGTCGGCTTTGGAATATGAGGCATAAGACCACATAATTTTCCTAATTTACCTAACTAAACATCATAAGAATCTTATGAAAATTTATATACTTTCAAAATTTTTGCAGTCGAAATGTCATTAAAATTTTTTTACCTTTTTACTTGCCAGAGCCCATAAATCAGCTGTGTATAGAGAGCAAAGATCAAGATGTTGACTGTTATCTGCTGATATCAATAATGTTTGACAAACATCTAAAATTTCTAATGCACAAAGAATTGACCAACATTCCACTGATCCATCTGGTAAGCTTATTTCTAGTATCCGTAATTCACTCAAAGTATTATATACAAACAATAAGCAGCGTCGAGCAATCTGCCGATTTTTCAAGAAAAATTAATTTTAACGCAAATGATAAGAAACATTCATAAAATAACATACTCTTATACCAACCTCCCATGGCTGTTTAAGCAAAAGTAATATTGCACATTGTCTGCTAAATAAATAGTTTCTGAAATCTAATAATGAAGCTTTTTCATTAGCAATCAACTCTCGTAAGAAATTATCTAAGCTTTTCTTCAAGTTCACCGCTCGCCAATCATTGAATGGATTTTTGAATGTATCTAACCAAGATGGAGTTTCTGTAAATAAATTTTTTATTATACCTGAACTAATAGTAAATTACTATGGAATTATGAATCAAAAACTGTTCTCAATAGTTTCTAATATCACAAAAAATAATTCTAAGCATTGCAAATTAAACTTTTTAAACATAATATTCAACAGTTGTACCGTTCTATAATTTTTTATGGAGTCTTAAACGAGCCTTCGAACTGAACGGACGTGTCTGCATAGTGAGAGTGGTTTAATTAAGAATATAATTGTGCAGTGCACTACCTATAGTTCGCTTACCCAAAATCTGATTATTGTGTTATCGTTAGTGTCCAAACCAAGTGCTTGAGCTGGCCAGAAAATCTCTTTCTGGACCCTTAATCAAGGTGCTCTAAGTAATCTCTGACTGTAGAAATTACTCTTCTCTGCCCAACATGTCGCCCCCCAACAAAGAAGTCAACTACGCTACAGCCACCAAAACGGAATTCTTCCCCTCAAATAAAGTGTCTCAAATGAACAATATGTCAAAGCCATCGCAGTCAAAGTTACCTCAGCAAACATTCGCTTCATCTCTTGAATCGCAAATAATCGTATATGCGTATATCTTGCAAGCAAATCAATAGCTGATTATCTCGTTGACACCCACAAGAATATTACCGTTGGAAACAACATCTTAAACATTCGCCCTTTCATAATCAGAAACAAAAGAATTGTATTCTCTAACGTCCCACCAATCATTCCCCACAGCTACATTCAAGACGCTCTCGATCGACTCCAAGTTAAAACAATGTCTCCGTTTACCTTTCTCAGAATTGGTATTAACGAACCCAGATTTACTCACATCATGAGCTTCCGAAGACAAGTGTTTGTCAGCCCTGATGGCATCACTAAAATTCCTGAGTGTTTACAAATTCCTTTCGATGATGCAGTGTACAACATCTACCCCTCCACAGACTCATTGGCATGCTTCGTGTGCCATAAAGAGGGACACTTAGCAAAAGATTGCTCAGAAAACAATAAGGCACCTCATCAAAACTCGTACGATATACAATAAATTATCTCATCTCCTTCCGCCACTGCCACCTCCGGCTCCAGTGATCACAGCAGTGAGGAAAATAAAGTGTTAACAATCCCCCCCCCCCCATCCGTTACCAAGTAACTCATCAAGCATTATGCCCCCTCCAAAATCCCTACTGACCCCATCGAACCATACACACTCTGCAATCCCAAAGCGTCCCCTCTCTACATCTTCTAACTCCGAACTATTTATGGAAGTAGACACTACTAAACAAGCCCGACAGGCTGATAACAACCCGGCAAAAGCAAAGCATAAAAAGCCCAGAACTGAGTACGATTACAGTTCAAGGTTTATTCTCCCCCTAGCTATTGAAAAAGAAATCTTGACCAATCCAGGAAAATACAACTTTTCCTTCGACCAACTCCAAAACTTATTCGACAAAGCGACCCAGTCTGACACTGTTTAAGAGATTATTACTGAATGTAATTTCTCGCCCTTGGATGTAAGACACACTTTGACGACCTTATACAAGTACCTACAAACAAGAGGACCAAAACAAAGATTTATCAGACTTAAAAATAAAATAACCAAGGAATTTAATCTACCAGTTGAAGAAAAAATTTGGCTAATATCGGAGTCGGACTCTGAACAAAGCTCAACCGAAACAATACAACAACCCCATATTCTCCGCCCTTCTCTACCCCATTCCCCTTCACCTTCTCTACCCCATTAAGACGTCTTCATCCATCCAATAAATAATAATTCTCTACTATGAACATATTACAATGGAATTTAAATTGACTAAGTACACGATACGAACATTTAAGACTCCTGATATAAACAACAAACCTGACATTATGTGTATTCAAGAAACTCACTTCAAAGGCAATTCCTCTGTCAACCTCAATGGTTACAAATGTTTCTTTAAAAACAGACTATTAGGACATGTGAGCGGTGGGGTTGCCATATATGTCAGGAACAACATACCATGTAACCAAATCATTGTAAACAGCAATATTGAAGCAGTAGTCGCTTCCATCCACCTACACAAGAAAATAAACATCTGTAATCTATACATCCCTAACAACCACAACTTAACAGCTCATGAACTAAATAACATTACTAACCAAGTAAAAGACCCTTGCTTTATAGTCGGTGACTTCAACAGCCACAATTACATATGGGCATTCTACAAAATCGACTCAAATAGAGGAGCTAACATCGAAAACTAGATAGATAATTACAACCTTAATATGCTAAACAACGGTTCTTCCACTCACTTCAACATCTCATCGGGTACAGAAAGCTACATAAACCTCACTCTGAGCCCAGATCTAACAGAGAATATCTCCTGGAGAACTGACGACAACCTCTATGACAGCGACCACTTCCCCATCCATATCTACATCGAGGACCCTAATTACGCAACAGAAGAAGCAAGCACCCCTGAATGAAAATTCCGCAAAGACAGATGGGCTCTCTTTGCCCAAACTGCAGAAGACAATATTAAACTGCTTATCACTCCTAATCCAAAACAACCTATTGATGAAATTATAAACAATCTAGTCCCAGCCATCAAAGTTGCCGCTGGTATAGCATTTCCCAAAATATCAAACAATAAACGCAATAAACAATACGAATGGTGCTCCGAAGAAACCAAGAAATCCTTAGACGACAAAAAAAAATACTTTCAGAAACTACAGAAGAAATAAAACGGACCTCGAGCTACTAATAGAGTACAAAAAATGTCGAGCGATTGCTAGAAGGAATCTCAAAGAATCCAGAAGATCATTTTCGCAAAAATTCGTCTCCTCTCTAAATTGTCAAACTTACCCAGAGATAATCTAGAAAAAAATTAAAAAAATTAATGGAAACAAAACTAACTACATTTCAACCACTCTGATCGTCAAAAATAATACTCCACTCACCAAAGACTTAGAGAAAGCCGAAATTTTAGCCGACACTTTCGCCTTCAACTCCAGCGACGATAACTTTCCCGAAACATTCCGCAATAACCTCAACAATCAGTCTCAAACAGCTTACCTAATGTCACACAAGAACCTCAAACCAGTGATAAAATAAAAGATATCCTTTCCCAACTTAACGCTCCCCTCACTATTCATGAACTAAATCAAGTGCTAAAAAAAATAAGAATTCCAGCCCAGGCCCAGATGAATACCAATAATATTGATTAAACATTTGTCAAATGCTATCCTTCAATACATTCTCGACACATACAACCATATCTGGACTCATAACGTTTCCCCAAAGATCTGGCGGCTAGCTACCATAGTTCCAATTACTAAACCGGGTAAAGACCACTTCAACCCCTCAAATTACCGACCTATCTCATTAACTTGTAACCTAGATAAAATCATGGAAAAAATGATAAATAAACGCCTCGCTCGGCTTCTAGAAAATCTCCAATGGTTCTCGGCTACTCAAAATGGCTTCAGAAAAGCTCACTCTATTAACCACTACCTACACAGCTACATCAAAAGGCATTTTCCAATAAGCTAACAGCGGTAGTAATTTCCTTACTACCGATATTGTAAAGGCATACGATATTGTAAAGGCATACAAAATGGTCCACAGAGCAAGAGTCATCGACATCCTCACTAACGAACTGAAACTACTTGGGCCAATACTCAACTTCATAAAAAATTTCTTACAAGAAAGACTTATGCAAGTAAGAGTTAACAACTCTTTATCTAATCCCAGAACAATTAATAATGGTCTCCCTCAAGGCTCGGTAATAAGCGTTCTCATATTCCTAATAGCCGTCAATGAAGTTTTCCAGTGTATATCAGCCCCGTCTCACGCTCTTCTCGTCGCTGACGATCTAACAATCTTCTGCACAGGTAAAGACCCCCAAAACATCTGCAACATCCTTTAAACGTCATAAAACCACTCAACAAACTGGACCAACAAAACAGGCTTCAAATTTTCCACAAGCAAATCAGAGTTTATGATCTTCACCCATAAAAAGAAAATCCAACCGGAGACAGCAAGACTATTTCTCAATAACAATGAACTACAACGAGCTTGCAAATTAAAAATATCAGGTATCCTTTTCGATAAATCGTTAGAATGGAAGCTACACATAACAGAGCTAAAACGTCAATGCCACCAACGCTCGAGCTTACTCAAGTCCATCGTCTCTAACAAACGGGGAGCTGACTTCGAAATCTTATTCAACACCTACAGAACCATCATCCAATCGAAACTTGACAACGACTGCACCCTCTACCAATTCGCCTCAAACCATCACCTAAAAAAATTAGACTCAATTCAGACCACCTCTCTAAGAATTGCCCTTGGAGATTATAGGAACAGCCCCAGAATGAGCTTACTAGCAGAATCCGGAGAAATCCCGTTGGACATATGAAGAGAACAGTTATCTTTAAACTTTGCTTCTTCAGCACCATCAATCATCCCAGAGCTCCACCAAAACCAACCTCAAAGACACCCAAACCCCAATTCTGAGAACCCTTCAGAAATCCGCGACTTCCTTATCAAGTTGACCAACAATAATGAATTTCAAAATTTGACACTGTATCATCCTCAATTCTCTCAGGTCCCCTCCTGGATGGCTTCAACGGAATGCTATGACCTATCGATTTGTGAACGCGCTTGGAGAAAAGAAAACACACCCGCAATCCTATATAGTAACCTTTTTCTAGAACTCATCAACCAACTAGAACAATTCATCCAGATCTATACCGATGGATCTATACTCAACAACTTACGAGGATGTGCCATAATCATTAATGACAGGATATTTAAATATAAACTCCCTCCATCAGACTCCATCTTCTCATGCGAAGCCTTTGCAATCCTCAAAAGTATCAAATTAATTGGCCGACTGAACATCTCCAAAGCAGCTATACTCACCGATTCAAAATCAGTGGTTGAAGCACTGTTAAATCCGAATTCCTCCGATAACATCATCCAAGAGTGCCAAGCCATCATCTACAACACAAAACACACTAGAGTCATCAGAATCACCTGGATCAGAATCACCACTCGCAGACAATGAGGCAAAAGAAGCAACAACCTCAGGTTCTGACCTCTCTTTGTCACTCCGTACCATGGTAGTGCACTACAATAGACTTCAAAAAGATGGTCAAGAACTATATTGAGACTAAATGGAACGGACTTTGGAGTATAGGCGATTCTCATCTACATAAAATTCGTAAAAACACCACGGAGATAAGACCTCTCCTTAAAAAAAAATCAGACCAATGCCAAATGACCAGTCTAAGAATAGGGCACACTGTATTCTCTAACAACCATTTTCTAAGTAAAACTAACGCCAACCTATGCCCTGTCTGCAACGAGTACGTTGCCTGCAACGATTTCATTCGATAAGTCAGATAATTTCAAAGTTATCTTCACGAAATCATTATTTATAAATGTTAAAATCGCTACATTTTTTAAACGCGTTAATTGATTTTGATTTGCTTGGCAGCATTTGTTACAATTTTGTAATCCAAAAAAGTATAACAAAATGAAATCAATACAAAAAAAAATCTGGAAAACAGTTAACCCTGCAGGCCATCCCTGGGACTTTCCGCTATGTACCAAATGATCCGACGTAAAATTTTGAGGTTATGTTAAGGAAGTTCGAGCGTAACTAATGAGTCAAAATAATGTTAAAATTTTTTTTAAATTTTAGTCTTCCCAATATTCGTCAAAATTCTTTATTTTAATTTAAAATAATTTAAACAATTTAATAATTGATGATTTTTACTTATTTAATAAAGTAAAGTAATAAAATGACTTTCGTATTTATTACTTGTCGGAATAAATAAACAGATTAGACAATAGCGCGTTTGATTATACCCATTACAGAGACGTGGATGAGTGTGTGAGTTAAACATTTCTCTCTCTGTATAACTATATTTCTATCCTTTTCTTTTTTCTCAGCTGTTGACGCGAAGTTGCCAAATCTTTATTCGAATAAATAGCTGACGATAAACGAGTTACAAACATTAAATTTAACTTTAAATATTTCAAAAATTATATCGGTAATATATTATTATTAAATTGTTTTTATATTTTGCAATAATCCAAGTTTCTTGGGTATAGTTTTTTATCCGTTAAAATTGGGAGGTTAATATTGAAAAAAATAATTAAAGTCTCGACAAAAGTTTGTCCGCCATAAAAGCTCGTGTATAAGGAGATAAAATATGTGATTTTTGAAATTTAATATCTAAGTCACTGAACGGTGAATCTTTTTAAAATTTTGGGATTAGATAAATCACGGATTTATTTATACGTATACGTAATTTCAAAGCTCAAGGTTGGAAATTATTTTTTACATTAGATTCGCTCGAACCTCCTTAAAAAAACACTTTTTTTTTTTATTTTAAAAAAATAAATATCTCACGAACGATTTCATCGATTTTGAATACAATGAGCTACCTATAAATATCACGATTGTGATACCCTAAAATACGTACAATCTCATTCAATAAATAAGCATCTTTGGTATTACATTAATATTACAGGGTCCAGGCTTGAAATTAACTAATTTTTTTTATATTTAGATGATGACTATGTTTATAGTTTTACATGTACTTTAATTAATCACACTATGTATAATTTTTCCATTTGGCTCTTGCCTTGGCATTTAAATTGAATAAATAAATAAATAAATAATATAATGAATCGCCGAGTTTAGAATCGGCAGATTTCACAAATTACCGAGTTAAGAAACGGCCAATTTCAATGATTATAAAACTTTGTATTATCTAAATTCAAAGGGTAAAGTTTTAAAGTTGCAATATATATATATATATATATATATATGTGTGTGTGTGTCTGTGTGTCTGTGTGTTTTTGTCTTAGGGGGAATCCTTCTTACGGATTCCAGGCATAGCCTTTGTTCGGCCTGGATATGT
>NC_058165.1:15646795-15689493 GCF_020080835.1 Cotesia glomerata
TTTAAGATCGAATAAATATTTTTTGTTCTCGAGAAACTGCATGGAATGCCGTCAATTAATTCAAAATTGAACAACGCGTTTAAAAGTTTTAGCCATTTAAAAATTTAAAAAAAAAATGTTTTTATTTTTGAGATAACTTTCCAATTCTTTGACCCATTGATTCAAGTCCTCATAAACACTCGAAGAGCTCAAAAATTAACCAATTGGAAGATTTCTGATTAAACGCTTTTCAGATTTTCTTATTGTAAACTTTTCATTTGAAAATAACTTCCTATTTAGGAAGTTATTTTTATGAATCTCTATTTAGTAAACATCTGATCATTTGTAATACATAAAAACTTTTTTTATTCAGTTTCAAGGATGTATTTTAACATTATTGAATGGAAGTATACATACAGACTCGCAACTAAACCTTTCTTATTTTATAGTGTTCAAAAAAATATCATAATTACAATTTATTTTACATGGTAATTCATCTTTATGCCAAATTCCATAGAAATATGTGTAGCTATTTGTGTTTAATAGCTAAAATTGTTTCGAAACATACTATATTTCTCGATATAAGTTTCATGTCTAATGATACAGTTGTTTTACCACTTGGGCACTACTGAACAACGCTACCTCATTTATGTATATGGGGTATTCCATGCCAAATCGACCACTTTTGAACTCGACCCCTTTAGATTTAGCTGAAACTTTATCATTCTTTTCTACTCTTTAAAAAACATTTTTGAGAATTTTTTCAAATTTTTTCATCCAACCCAAAAAAAGTTATGAATTTCCAAAAAAAGTGGCTTTTTTTATTTTGAAATAGCCATAATTTTTTGAGACATTGACCTTTGGGTACCTTTTTTAACTTCCCGCTGAGAAAATTGAAAATTTTCAAAAATCGGGAAGTTATTGGTTTTACCCCGTTTTTCGCAAATCGAGTTTTTAACGGATGTTGACGTTTTGAGGTCCTAGGAAGCCTCCCCGAATGTTTCCGCGGTGATGTCCGCGCGCGCGCGCGCGTGTGTGTGTGTGTGTGTGTGTGTGTGTGTGTGTGTGTGTGGCCGTATGTAAACCTCTCATAACTTTTAAACGGTTCGACCGATTTGATCGCGGTTGGTGCCATTCGAAAGGGCTTGACCAAACTTAGATTTTAAATACAATTTGGACCGATTCGAACCAGTAGATTTTGAGGAATCTAAAAAAAACTACAAAAAAAAATTTTTTCAAATGTGGTTTTTTTGGAATAACTTTTAAACGGCTTTAACGATCAATTCCAAATCTATTCTCTTGACATTAAAAAACCACGTCGATCGCCGCTAGCCCGGTCAAAATCGGTTGATTCGTTCGTGAGTTATCGTTGTCGAAAAAAAAACCGAAAAAAATGTTTTTTCGGAATTACATCGAAATTCCTACTTCGATCGATAAAAACTTAATGATTCTTCATGAGGCCTGAAAAACTGCGTCGAATACTGCCAACCACGTGAAAATCGGTTTATTCATTCAAGAGTTATTGTGGTTTTAAAATTTAAGAAATAGTGATTTATTAAACTTTTACCAGATTTTTGAGCTCGGAGAGCTCAAAATGACACGAAAATTATATTTTTGAGCTCGAAGAGCTCAAAAACGTAGTAAGTGCAATTTTGAGCGCTTAAATATGGAATTAGCGGGAAGTTGCAGGGATGGCCTTTAGGGTCAACCGTTTTTCTAATTTTTTTTTTTTAATTTCTGTTGTTGAATGAACTTTTCGAAAAAATACACAAAAAAAATTAAATATGATCAATTCTATAAAATAATCGGTTTTTTTGAGCAAAATCGTTATTTTTTCAAAGTTGGTCACTTTTTTTTAATTTTTTTTTCTCAAAAAAAACTTCAATCAATTTGACAACTATTCCCGCTCATCCCGGGCAGGGCCGATTTTTTTTTATATTTTTTTTATTTAATTGAAAAAAAAAAAAATTTTTTTACTTTAGAAAATTTGACAATGGAATACCCCATATATTAAGCGACACATTGTCATGATTATACCTGCAAATCTCTACCATTTTGTTATAAAACTAAACAGACTTATTAGTTAGACAAATTCTTTGAATGATTTCAGAATGAGCAAAATCGGAAAAATAATCTAAAATTAGTAATCCTCTAACGCTAACATAGCCCATTTCAGCACAACCGCATCAATTTTTTTCAAAAAGGACAATAAAAAATTTCCAACCGCTACAACTAATGATAATGGTTTGACCCGTGGCTTAGCAAAAGTGTGTAGGTTTGTTACTGTTCATAATTATTAAACTATTGTCTTCAGCAAATTTTTCAATTAATTTTCCTCTAGAATTCGTATTTCGAGAGTGCCACAATATATTATGGCAGTAGAAATCACCATTTAATATGAATGGTGTAGGCAATTGGTTGATAAGGTTATTCAGTAATTCTGTGTTGTCTAGCTGATGAGCATTTGGTAGGTATATACAGCATATGGTTACTTCAAATGGAATTTTTACACGCACTGCTATTGCTTCTAAGGTGGTATTCAGTTGTACATTTTGTGCATATATATTATCTCTTACATAGATAGCTACCCCTCCGCTAGCGTGCTGTGATAGTCTATTTTTATGAAAACAGTTATAATGATTAATTTTCTCAGTATTATTATTTTTAAAATTGGTTTCTATAAAGCAGAATATAGATGGATTATACTCTGATTTTAGCAATTGAATTCTTTCTCGGCGAGGTAAAAAACCATTTATATTCCATTGAATTATAGGCATTGTGATGTTTTACGTGCTTTCATTGCCAGAGGTGTTCGAGAGGGAGTCATAGAAGTCTACGTTTAACATGTCAAACTTAATAAGGTTGCATATCCTAGTGAATCTGTTTTTCATACTTCTTGAACTTAGTAAAGGATATAGTTCCTGTAAGACAAAGTTTAGGTCATTTGGGTCTGATGTGAATTGTTTAACTTTTTCTGCAATGTTTCTGCTACCCACTGTACTCTCTATAAAGTTTTTAAGCTCTAGAAATTTGAATTTGTATTTGTTTGGGTCGGTTTCAATTGTGCTACGTAATAATTCCAAATCGTTTGTATTTGTTAATTGCTTCTTTTGTTTGTGTTTTGACTCCTTAGTTTTAAACGGAATTTTAAATTCTTTGTTATCAGTAACCAGATTTTTTCCAGTAATAAGATTAACTGTACTATCTTCCGATGTTGACAGTAGACTCTGAATGTGGACGTTTGTTATTGCTATTTACTAATATGTCTGACTGTTGTAATGGTTTTTTTAACATAGGCAAATCTTTTTGTGAAATAAAATCTGACGGTTTATCTATATCAGCAATAGTATCGGTGTGTGTTGTGTTGTCTTTCTTTTGCTGTTCTGTTTCGGTGTTATTAGTATTTAGAGGACATAGTTTTGCTAAGTGACCTTCTTTCTTACATAGAAAGCATGTCAATGAATCATGTGAAAAATAGATCCAGTAATTGGTATTGTCAAAGTTGATTTGAATTTGCTCGGGTACTTTGTTATAATCCTCTGAAAGAATGTAAGTTTGTCGCCTGAAACTGAGAATGTGTGCGAAGCCTTCATCGTTGATGCCAGCTCTCAAGAATGTGATGGGTGATGTCAGTTTAATGTTGTAATTACTCAACACATCTACCAAATAAGAATGTGGGATTATCGGTGGTTCGTTAGAAATAATGATTCGCTTATTTTGAGTAAATAATGGTCTAATTTTCAGTGAAGTTTCGTTTACTTTAACTGTTTTAAATTCGTTAACTAATTGGTCTGCTATTTCTTTAGATGCTAGGTAGATACATATTCTATTCCCTAATATACGTGAGATAAATCTTATCGATGCTGATGTAACTAGTCCTGCAATGGCTCTGGCGTAATCTTTGATTGGGACACTGTCGATACCGTCAAGAAAGATTGCTTGATCTTTGGTTGGGAATGATTCTGACTGTGTAACGTTTGAGTAACTGATCGTTGTTGCTTTAGCCATCTTGGCCTTCTGCGGGGCTTCTGTAGTCAGAAGGACACCCAATCCACTAATCTCTTCAATTTATCTTAAATTGTCAATTTTAGTACACTATTATTAAAATCACTATCCGCTTCTACGCACTTAAAGAACTAGCACTCTACACTCTGTGAGCCAGGCACACGCGTCCGAACTGTTCGACCGCTTGAACACGAATGGAAAATTACTTTTTAATCTTATCGTAGAGAATAAAAAATAGGGTTCAATTTTTCAATGTCCAATAGGGAATTGAAATTTGAAAACGTGCATTCATTCGTTTAAAGAAAATTGAAAATGATCAAATATTTATTGATTTTATTACCATGAAAAAATTTTTCGAAACACCTCAATATTTATACACTGAAGAACAGAAAAATTCCGAATTATTTAAATTTTCAGCTCATAAATCTTTCTACTTGAATCACGACAAAATAAAGCTTTTCAAAATGACTTTCTTGATTTAAAAATTTTTCTTTTAAATTAAGTTAATTTTTAGAAGATTTTATAGAAATCTAATTATTGCATTGATTCTCATGGCAAAACTTTTGAAAAATTTTGCTATATTTCGACTCGGCTAGTCAAGAGGATACAAAAAATGGATATGGTTCATAAGTTTATATGTTATGTATTGTACTAATGACGTGTATATTATAATCGCTAAATCTTGTAATTGTATTCTGTATACCCTGATGGACATTTACGTCAGAATAAATTATTTGAATAAGTATGAAATCTACTTCCATTTCGGATGTAGAGTTGGCCTTCTTATTAGGTAGATTTTATAGAAATCTATTTATTGCATTAGTCATGTCGAAATTTTGTCATATTATCTTTTAAGTAGTTGAGTAAGGTTCAAAAAAAGCAGTGGTAGAAAAATTTATATATGTATATAAATGTAACATAACGCTAGTGCTGTGTTCGCCATAGCACCTAAAATTATGAACGGATCTTAATAAAACTAGACATATTTAATCATCAGATGATTATCTTGAACGAGTTCGAAGATGAATAAAATCGGACAACTGTTCTAGAAATAGTGAGCATTTAAAATTTTTAAAATGTAAAAAATCGTCATTTCCGTGACTATATTTGTTAATAACTTTTGATTGAGATATTTTATTTTAAAAAATAACCACTCTAAAGCTGATGGCATGCCATTTGATTTGACCTATAACACTCTTACTTTTTAAAAATTTTTACCTTAAATCTATTCTATGAAATCCATCTTCCATCGCGGTTTAGGCCGTGTTTTTTTTTTTTTTTTTTTTTCAATTTTTATTTTCTCTAGTATATTATTTAAAATGAGCAGTAACCTCGCAATCAACATATTTTTCAAATGAACGCCTAAATGCATTGAATTTTCTAAGCATCTTTAGTAGCTAGTAAGTAATGTTTCAAAACTTTAATATAATTTTCAAGTTAAATATCAGGAAGTATATAAACTGAAAGGTTATTCAGATACAAATATAAAGTAAAAATAATTACTATAAAATTATAAACAAATTTTATCTTATAAATAACTCCCAACTTACAAGTTACATTTGATTTATCCTCCAGTAAAGTATCCAATGTACATTTTTTATCATTTTCTGCGTCTTTCTCCATTGTCAAAACTTGAATTCTTATACTTTTTGAATAATTTCACATTTGAAGACTTAACTGACAATAATGAGTATGTAACAATTATATTTCACAGCTGTGATTATTTTGGCTACTATTATTAGCATACCTAAAACCAATGAGATATAACTATTATTCCAAATAAGTAAATATCTTTAAAAACCTAAACTATTATTGAGATTAAAAAAATGAATTTATAGATATATCCTTTCCTACAACACACGTAAACAAATATTGATATCATTATATTCGCACCTTAAAAGTACTTGATTTATGCAATTTAAGGATGAGTCATTATCAACTCGGTGTCAAATAATTCAAGTGAGGTTAATAATGACAAAACATACAATCAATACAGAAAAACATTTGATTAATAATCTCAACGTTGATTTCTATTTCACTAATGGATTTTTTTAATTAATGGTAGCTTTTTAAATAATCAATAAAAATGCTAATAAATATCGAAAACAAAGTTCGTGGAAATAAGTTTTTTATTTTCATAAAACAATATCAATGATCAATGATTACTTTTAAAAACGATCATAAGTGGAAATGTTACAAATTAAAACGTATTTTTCAATTACTTTATTTTTCTCAATAATCGTATACCTTGTTATTCATTTCACTTTGAAGCTAAGATTTTCATAAAATAAATTCTCTAAAGCAAAAATATTTTTATACAAATAAAAACTTCAAGATTGCAAAAACATTACGAAAAAGTTTACATCATATTTACATATATATGTACATATCTCTTTCATATAAGCGACATAAGCGACATCTGAATAATAATTGTAAGATATGCGCACTGGTTTTTTTTTTTTTTCCTTGCTCAGTTGCGCTCAGTTGTTATGCCTAGTTGGCCTTAGGGGAGTCCCGTAAAGCCAATGTTTGTGGTGTGGTTAGTGTATAAGGTAAAGGGCCCAATAGCGGAACGACGAAGACCGTGTATCAGTATTTATTATTTTAAAAGTATACAGGCAACTTTGAAAAAGAAATAATTTAATAGATCGGTTGAAACAAACATTTAGTTGTGTGAAAAAAAAATTGAAATATAAGTTTAATCAAAGTTTAATAAATAAAAAAAATGTTTTTCGAAAAAGTCCAAAAGACCCAGTACCGGAACGCTAAAAATGACTAGCCCTAATAGCGGAACATAGTTGTCCCAATACTGGAACAGTGAATCATAAAAATTTCTCCAAATGCTAAAATTATGCTTCATCTAAATTATAATGAAGTTAATGATTAGTTGAGGAATTAAACTTATTAAAAATAGTATTTAATTATAAAAGAGATAATTTTATTTATAAAAAATATAATTTTTATACTGAACATTTATTATTCCCTTTGACCTTTGGCATCTTAATAAAACCTGTACACAATTTATTAATTGATATATAAATTTAACGACGAATATTTTTTCATAGTGTGAAATACTCTTGAATTAAATAATATTTCATGAAAAAATATATCATTTCAATTTGGTAATACAAATAAACACAAGATTTGGAGGTTAAACTTTATAAATTAGTTTTAGAGAAAAATATTGACTACAAAAATTTAGTTTCATTTTTAAAACTGAAGTTTATGCATATTTGATGATATTGTTATAACAAACGTACGCACTGTATTAATTATTAAACCACAAATAATTTTTATATTGCACTAAATCTTGCTCTTTAGTACAATACACTGCATGAGTCAGGTGGCAGAGTAAACATGGCAGTCTGTTCCGGTACTGGGTCGAGCTAATTTTAAGTGTACCAATAGACGAACAGCAACAATTAATACTTTTAATTAATTTTGTTTTTATAAACACTTAAGACTGTAAATTCTTAATAGCTCTACGAACACATACAAAAAAATAATTACTGAAAAAGTTGCTTTTTAAATTTTTTACAAGCTTAAGACTACTGACTATTTTCTTAGCAAATTCCTTAAGGAATCGAGGTAAGTCATAGGACTCAGCTTGGTCCGATAACTTTTATTTTTTTTTTAATATTTTTGATAGACTTGTAAATTTTACTTAAATTTTATTTCATACCCAAAACATTGAGATTTCGAAAAAATAAAAATTCTTAAAATTCCACATCATACTCAACAAGATATAATATAATAATCCTGAAATCGTTCCGATACTGGGTCTCATTCCGCTATTGGGTCTTTTACCTTAACTGGTTGTATTCGTGAACTTTTTTTTCAATGAAGATTTTTTTATTTAAATCGAGGCACATGCGCACATGCACACATTCGCCTTTCGAAACGCAATAAGGCATTTTAGTAGCGGGAAAACATATCTGTCGAGTGATTTAAGAAGACCTTTAAAAGTAAAATATAACTAAATGAGAGTAAAATTAAATTTAAATAGAATTCGCTTAAATAATTGATATTAAAATTATTCACTGGTAAACTATTAATTTATTTTTCCTTACTAATATATCAACTGAAATAATGTTTTCTGAATTTGCCAGATTCCTTAAATCCGTACTCATAATAATGATTGGTTTTCAATATTATAAATATCAATAAGAAATATATCTTTTTTTATAAACACTTTTTAAAGAAATTTTGAAATCGGAAAATATAAAGCTCCGCAGTAATTAGTCATATGTTCTTTTCCAGAAACTTAATTTCTAAACTTATTACAGACATAAGGAGAATAATAAAATTTCTGAAAATACATTGAGTATACAGCCTAGCTCCAAGTTCCCTCTAAAGCATTCGTTTCGTAAGAAAAGAAAACTTATTCAATATAAATAAGAAAATCTATAAACTAGAAGCAAAAATTTGTGCGCATTCATATTGTTGACATTTCCATAAGTGATTAACAATGGTTCCAACTGAAGAATTTTTGCCATTTAAACATTTCCAGTCCAGAAGAAGTTGATAAATGACCTAAACAAAGAAATTTTCTGTTAACATTTTTGTATTTCTTTCTCATTGTTGAATTTTTTAAAAGAAAATTGTGTTACCTCATCGATTCCTTTTATTCGATAGTTTTCTACAAATTGATCTAACTGCCCATTAGTATATCCTAAGGATTTAAAAAATTTTCTCCAGCCATATCCCAAATGAGTTTTAATAAAAAACATATTCTTGACAGTAAGCTGTTGCTCAGAAAAACTTAACTTTTTGACATTATGAGGCATCTCCAATATGGCACATTCATTATTGGTTTTATTTTGTAGTTGATTAGTTTCACATACCTGATTTACATTACAAATATAAGTATTTGTTGTTCCAATACTTACATGGTTAGAGTAATTAATATTATAATTAACTACATTTTCGGAACTCTCTGTAACAAAATTAATATTAAGTACGTTAAAAAACCTACAAGATAACGAAGACTTACTCGTTTTTAGCTTTTTGTTTTCTTTTTGCTTTTTTGAGAGATTGGATTGATTATCATAAAGTTCATCACGGTATTTACAAAATGTTCTTTCAGTGCCGTTTTGGGAAGATTGATCTAAAAGATTTCAAATATAATTTTGGTTAAAAAGGATAAATATCTTACTAACAAACGGTGTATTTTTTTTTTTGTTAATTTTTTTTACTTATTCGAGGTGGATCAGGCTTGGCATCGGTTGATAACATATTGGTTTGTCTATAAGTGTTAAATATTCATCATGTATCTCATCTAAGAATTGATCACTGTTAATTTTTGACAAAAGTTATAATAATAATAATTGTAGATTATTAATTGTTATTAGAACTAAATTTAAGGAATTACTTGAAAAAGAGTTTGATCAGTATGTATTGTAAATTAGTAATGATTCTTTTCTTTCTCTCTTTTTTTTTCTTTTTTTTATTTGAACATTGTCTCACAGAGGGCCTCGTGCGCTTTATATCACATACATAAGTCAATGGGGGGCTGACTGTAAACAACTGGTCGTGAAAAAATTTTCGGTCATATTTTGGGTCCTTATGGAAAACTTGTTTTAAAAAATCACCGTTAGTCGTATGAAAGGCAGCAGCAGCGTAATTTTGGCGCGAGATTCTCAAGTCCGTAGTGAACAAAGTAGTAGATATTTTTGTTAATTAATTTGTTTTTAGATTTTAAATATATTTTAACAAAGTTTTTTTATTATTTTCTTATATTTTATAGTACTTTTATTGTCTAAGCAAATATGATTATGAATATAAGAAAAAATTTTCAAGTTACACTAAAAAAAGCTTTGGAAAATCCAAAAGTGCACGACCTATAATACTCATTTGGTAAAAAAAATAGAATTTTATTATTATATAAAAAAAGTTTTTTTTTTTTTTTTATTAACAGTGTAAATGAAAATTAAAATTGACATTTAACTAGTACTTGTAGACGAGCAGTTAACGCGCTTGAGTTCGATCTATGAATACTGGCCAGGCATGGGTTCGAGTCCCACCACGGTTGAATAATTGAATAATTTTCGCTACGCGCTAGTTTAATTTTCGATTATCTTCGACTGTGAGGACTCGGTTCGTTGTCGAACAAACATTAGCTGTCTATGATAAACTCATAAAGGTCAGCTGGACTACACCAGCAAGGAAAAAAAATGACATTTATTTTTCTTGTACAATGAAGTTGTAACCTCATGATGACGCTTGACGCTAGCTTTCAGCGTCAAACTATAGCTCCACCTAGCTGAAATAAATAAAAACACGTCCAGCGTCAAACGCCAGCGTCAAATTAAATCAGCGGCGAAAAAATGTATGAATATCGAAAGTCGATATCTCAAGATATACCTTGAAGCTAGTCCTTAACCTAATTTTTATAAAAACACATGGTAATAGTAAACAAATAAGTTATGACAACAATAAATGTTAAACATTAATGAAATAATAACGTCAAATTTAAGTAACTTATCAAAATTTCAATGGCAGGTGAATATGATTATCAATTGTGGATTTATCAGTGTCAAAAAATAATTCGTGAAGCTGAAATAAAAAAAAAAAATCAGGCGCAAGAGGATTATTAGTGCTTTGTTATGCAATTAACTAGTTATACAAAATTGTAGAAAAAAATATACAAAAAAAAAAATTTTGGATTCATCCTTTATTCAAATTACGGCGAGACTATGGCTTCTTTGAGGTCATATTCCCAACTCTTTCTTCGTATTCTAAAAAAATTGAAAATTACATCCGAATGACAGCAGTCCAATTTGAAAAGCTTCTATGTTTAGTTGGCCTGAAAATATCAAATCAAAAAGTTGTAAGAGAGCCTATTTCAGCTCCAGCACGACTAGCTATGACTTTGCGGTAAGAATTTTTCAAAATAGTTGATAATTTATTTAGCGTAGTCATAATTGTACTATAATAACAATTGATTTCTAGATTTCTAGCAACTGGTGACTCAATGTCGACGGTGTCGTATCAGTATTTAGTTGGGTTAACAACAACAGCAAATATAATTGTCGAAACTTGTCAAGCTCTATGGAGTTGTCTTAAAGAAAAAGTATTACCGTATCCTTTGACTGAATCTCATTGGCTGAAAATTGCTGATGAATTCGAAAAGCAATGGCAATTTCCACATTGCATTGGAGCTATCGATGGGAAACATATACACATACAGGTATATTTGATTTCATATAAATGAATTAGTTTGATGTGTATATCTGAATTATGTTAAACCATTATTATTATCATAATTATTGTTATTGTTAGCATTATTATTATTAATATTATTATTGCAGTGTCCTGATAATGCAGGTTCTTCATATTACAATTATAAAAATAGTCACAGCATTGTATTGATGGCAGTTTATGATGCTAATTATTTGTTTACTCTCGTTGACATTGGTGCTTACGGTAGAAGAAGTGATGGAGGGATTTTCCGGAGCTCAGCAATGGGTCAGAAGTTTGAGAATAGTGACATGAACATACCAAAACCAGACTCGCTAACTGTAGATGGAATGCCTCAACCATATGTTCTTGTGGGAGACGAGGCGTTTCAATTGACAAAACTATTTACTTCGACCATATCCTGGTAGAAGTGGTTTGAATAAAGAAAAAAGTATATGTAATTATCGTCTCAGTCGAGCACGCAGAACTATTGAAAATTCATTCGGGATCATAGTGAGTTTATGGAGGGTTCTAAAAAAACCAATTGATGCTACAGTTGAGAATACAATCGATATGATTCAAGCAATCATATGTTTGCATAATTGGCTTCGCAAGCATGACAAAGATGATGTTTACATCCCACCTAACTTAGTAATTGATCAAGAACGCCCTGATGGTATAATTTCTAGAGATTTGAGGCATGAAGTTAACGATTCTGCCCTCAAAGACACAACAGCTTATGGCAATAATTTCAGTAGCAGATCTGCAGTAGCTGTTCGAGATGAATTTTGTGAATACTTTAATGCCGAAGGAGCTATTCCCTGGCAATATTATCGTTAAGTATAAATTGTAAATATTTTTTTTTAATACCATCAAAAATTTATTAAAATCGCTTTGTATTTAAATTGTAAATATATTGTAAATGCTAAATTTGTAATTATTATTATTTTTCAAAATTAAAGGAGGATTCAGCAAAAAAATAGATGAAAAAAAAAATTACTGATAGATAAATATATTTTTAATATCAAACTTTTATAAAAATGAAATGCTTAATATTAATAAAATACTTTTTTAATATTTTAACGCTTATACTTATGTAAATTATTAGTTTCACTCATTTTGTACATATAGGTTATTTTTTTCTCGAATCAGCTGTAAAATTTCAATTATGGTTTGCATTTGGACACCATCTGGTAGCTGTCGTAATTGATCGCCGATACCGATCAAAAATCCACCAACTTGATCCAATTTTGGCGGTTCCGGTAGAGCGACTGGTGTTTCATCTTTACTAATAATATCAGCGATACGATTGATTGCATTTACAGAATCCGCAATTTCCTGACAACGTTTTTTTCCTTTTTTAGCAGATTCTAAAAAATTTAGTTTAATATTATTTTAGTGACTTATAATATTGAAAAAAATATATTTACTATTATCCTGGTCAGTACTTTCGTCAAAACTGTCGTCCATAGCGTTTGATGAATCATTATTAAAGCTTCCGTCGTTATTAAAACCAGCGCTAGCATGTTGATCTACGTTTGTTCTAGTTCTGCATTTGAAAATTACGATTTAGTATTAATTTATATTTATTTGTAATCAAAAGGTTCTATCGACATAATATCATGTCATTTAACATTTATGATCATACATACGGGCGAATTAAGCAAGTATCTCGTAGGAATTCACATCTGTAATATTTCCATTCATCAGTAGAATCGACCCTTGATGAACCACTTGGTTTGCTTTCATTTTGAATTATTTTACGATGAGTATCCCGAATATATTTAAACTTCTTTTTACATTCTTCAGCATCTAGCTTACCTGTCAAAATTAGTTTGCAGTGCGTAAAGTGAATGTGAAATAAATAAAAAAAAAAGAAAGCAATAAAAATTAGATTATTTTTTAACCTTTCAATGCCATCGAAACCTCTTTCTACAAATTTGAAACTTCTCGGTTTCTTTCTTTGAGGGGAACATGATGGTTCCATAGAGGGATTCTTTTTTGCACCTCATTTATTAACCCGTCAGCACTCACGTGAACTTTTCGGTAATATTTACTCGTGATGAGAGATTTGCTCACGTTTAATCTGCATGCGGCCGGGCAGCTATACAGTTACGAAGATACACGAACTAGCCCCCGAACGTTACCGAAAGTAAATTTTTTTTGTTACACCTATAATCTCGTGATGAGAAGAATGCTCACAATTTCCGACGCGCATGGGAAAATATTTTTATAAAAATATATATAATATTAAAGCATTTCAAAAGTTCATAATTTGAAAATAGGTAAAATTCCTCGAAGGTAGAAAAATTTCATCTACCCTTTCCATTTGAAAAGAAAAAGTTTTTCATTGTTTTAAATCGAGCGTGAGCAAAATGCTTATAACGTGAGTGCTGACGGGTTAACAACTCGACTTCAGTATCATTTAATCGTTTATTTGGCGATACAGAAAATTGCGCTTTTGTTTTTACCTTTTTATTTTTGGAATTAGGAATCTGAAACTAAAATTAACATTGTTAATAGGGATTATTATGCAAGTCAAATACTAAAACATCATACTTAAATTAGCTTTAAAATATTTACATTGCCGGAGGTTTTGTTGTTTTCTTTATTTGGTGAAGAAATTTTATCCTTAATTAGTCCCTCACGCCCATTTTCCAATAAAGCTCGCCGAATTATTGTAACACCATCCTCTTTAAATTAAATACATCAAAACGACGAATTTTGTTAGTTGCAATACTATGTATTTATTTAATAGTCTAAAAAATTGATAAGTTACTAACCTAGTAAAGGATAGCAATAATGATTCTCATCGATGTGATGATTTTTATATTTTTGTAAACAATTGACAGTGAGAATTCGTCCGATGGGGTGCCACAACTTAGTCCTAACAGAGACTATACAAAACGTAATGTTTTTAGCAAGGTGCAATATCCCAAACGTTTGGTATCGAGATAAGCAACATTTAAGAAATGTGACACTTGCCGAAAATTAGTTTTCATAAACGTTACTTAATCCTAAAATGTATATGCTAGAAATGTGATGTCTAAAGAACGTTCATGTTAAGAAACGTTATACTTCAAAAATGTAAAGCTTCTAAAAGCGATAGCATCACAAGTGTGCCATTTGTAAATCGCTCAAGGTTCTAAACGTGATGTTTCCCTAACGTCATACGTTTAAAAAGTCAATCGGCCATATCGACGGTAGGAGTTCCGTTGATGCAGTAGATTTCTTCAGATAAGGAAAAACCTATATCAATTTCAATATAACTAAAGTCACATCGTCTAATATATATTATTAGAAATTTTATCAATAATAATAATACTAGTAACAATAACTTGATAAATAAAAATTAATAATAATAATAATAATAATACAATTCGAAAATTAAATATTAAATAATAATTAACATTTTTATAGACAGTATTGTTATGTTAATAAAAATCTGACATGTAAAGAAACTGAGCCAAGTCACGTTGACTCGAACTCTTTTTTCTCTCGATGCATAATTTTATAATTAGTCTTATCATTTTAATCTAACAGCTGCTAACTCTTTTACACTATTGTAACTCAATACTTGGCTCAATCATGTTATACCTAAGAAATTAAACTTAAAACTAGTTAGACATTATCACGATTGGAATCCACTCGCGGGTTTAATTACTACGATAATTATTTTTGATGGGAAAAAGTATTTAATAAATGTCATAAAGTAATAATAATAATAACAATAATCATAATAATAATACTATTAACAATTTCATCAACAAAAATATGAATTTTAATAATTATAACAGTAGTAATAATAATAATAATACAAATTTTATCAATAATAATAATACTAGTAACAATAAATTGATAAATAAAAATTAATAATAATAATAACGTAATTCGAAAATTAAATATTAAATAGTAATTAACATTTTTACAGACAATATTGTTTTGTTAATAAAAATCTAACATGTAGAGAAACTGAGCCAAGTCGCGTTGACTCGAGCTCTTTTTTCTCTCGATGCATAATTTTATAATTAGTCTTATCATTTTAATCTAACAGCCGCTAGCTCTTTTACACTATTGTAACTCGATAGTTGGCTCAATCATGTTATACCTAAGAAATTAAACGTAAAATTAGTTAGACATTATCACGATTGAAATCCACTCGCAGGTTTAATTACTAAGGTAATTATTTTGGATTGAAAAAGTATTTAATCAATGTAATAAATTAATATTGATAATAATAATAATAATAATATTAGGTCAAGTGATATACAGGTCAAGTTGGACGACATTTGAAAATTTCACCGTTTTTATTTCAATGAAAGCTGCAGTAACAGCTTCTCTGTACGAATGTTTGCTTCTACATGTAAGAGGAGCTGAGTTAATTGGATACTAATAAAAATAATAATAATTGTAATAATAAAATTTAGATATTATTTATTTTTTTTAACTTCAGTGAGGTATTCGTTTATAAATGTATTATATATATAATATGTTTTATAAATGTAATAATATAATAAGTTTTATAAATGTATGATAGATAAATGTATGTATGATAATTATTATAAATGTATTAATAATTATATTTTAAATTTGTTTAAAAGTAATATTAAATAAAAATTTAATGAGGATTAATATTTTTTTAAATAATCAAGTCAACTGAGACAACCTCTTGTCGGCAGTAACTACAAGTTAAAATTTGCCCATCTCCAAGCAGAGTTTGCACGTACTGTCTTTGACATGCTTGGCAGAAGATGCAGTGCCGACAAGGGTTGTAGACGACGTCCGGTGGTGATTCCTCGTCTGAACACGCCAGGCAAATTTGAGAATCTAAAATAATTACAAAGTATCATTGAGAGTAGTTTCTGAATTATTAAAAAAATGTATAATTCTATTTATAAAAAAATTTGTATATTACTATAGATAAAATCGCCAGCAGCCGCCGCTGGATATGCATCTTCATCATTCCTTAGTTCAGCACGATCTACGTCAACTACAAAATAATTTAAATATTAAAATTTAATTTTCGATGGTAATTACTGTTTCGAAATCACAGCAGCTCGTTCAAATGGGGTAAGGAGCTAAAACATGCGCTGGAAGAAATGGATCGTCAGGATATTTAGAAGCTGATTTGGCAAATTACAGGAGTGTGCTGGTTAAAAGATCACCAGGTACATATAATCACAGGAAAATTGTTGAGTCCACATTCAGGCCACCTAGAAATTTGTATAAACTTACTGTAAGCCGTTTTGGCGCGATCAAAACTGAAGAGAATCGATGAAGAATATCTTGACGAAGATGATATATGATAATTACAACAGGCACCTGAAGAAAGAATATACCAGGGACTGGTTTTGCCGACATTGGAGCCATGGA
Source organism: Cotesia glomerata (assembly GCF_020080835.1). NCBI lineage: Eukaryota > Metazoa > Arthropoda > Insecta > Hymenoptera > Braconidae > Cotesia > Cotesia glomerata. The sequence continues at coordinate 15,663,332 of NC_058165.1, forward strand.
GATCGGCGATGAAAACATCTCGAGAAGAATGAACACCTTTACTGACGGAAAATTCGACTTTTATATCGAATATAGTTTGTAAAAAGATCCTGAGGTGGCCACTTATAACCATAATAACTAATAACATTTTTTATAATTTAGTAAAAGAAAATTACTAATATGAAATTTACTAAAAAATGTTTTCCTTACCTGTTTCGTTACTTTCCACCCAGCCATAGCCATAAAGGCGGATGGGCCCAGTTTCAGATTCGTCATCTGAGTCAACTTCATTGTCGTTATTATTAATGTTCTCATTAACATTTATTTCCCCCAACAATAGTAACTCCGGTGCCTCGGGCTCCATTTCCCGTAAGCGAGCAATGGTGATCGCTGTAAGTAAAAGAAATATAATAATAAATTAGAGAGAAAATTATAAATATAAAAAAACTTTACATTCAACTGTATATTTAAATTAAAGTAAAGTGGAAGTACCATTTTTGGCCAGTAAACATTTGAATTAATTGATAAAAATTATAATATTATAACCATATTTTTTGAGTTTTAAAAATTTGTATTAAAAAATTCAGTTTGTAATGGATTATTAATATCAATTAATTTCTATCGTTTATTTGAATTAAAAAAAATGGCCACAAACGGTACTTCTACCCTATAGTGATAGAAGAATTTATTAATTACTTACTCAATTTGTGATGGATGGGTACGAGGTCAACGATTTCAAATCCAGAATTTGGGTCTGGATTTGTGAATATTAAATTGCGAACCAGTTGCTCAGCTGCTGAAACACCTCTTTGTAAAAACTCCAATTCATTAATACCTCCGCTTTCAAGTAACTCCTGGAGGCGATTAATTTTGCTGAATCGATCAATGCTTTTACAGGTGGTGTTCCTCTACTGATAGCTTTCTTTTTAGCCAATTTATCCACATCTCGATAACTTTCGCGGCATTCAATTGAAGTTTTTTGCGGACTCTGCAGCAGAAGAGAAATAAAATATTAAATTATAGGAAATGTTATTAGGTTTAGTTGTTTATTTGATATTTTAGGGTAATTTGGTCGGCGTAATCCGAGTTTAAATTAAAAGGTATTTTTTATTTTTTGCAAATGGTCACTGAAAAATAGCATAAAATATAAAAATTATTTGTAATCAAAATTTAATTGAATAATTTCAATCCATAATTATGGTTAAAAATTTATAATAATATAAGTATTAAAAATATCACAACTGGTTGACGGAAAGTTTGAGGTGGACCTTGAGTATGCAATTAAAGACATCTTGAGTGGCCCGCCAATCAAGGAAGTATGCATATACTTTGAAAAAGTATTGGACCGAATCAAATTCGGAACTTCAGAAGCTGAGCCAAGGAATGAGGAAAAAGAGTCCAGATAGACAGTGCAATTACAAATAACTAAAATGAAGCAAATTATTGAAGTCTTATTTATAATTATTAATTGAATGTAGCAGGGGATGGGACGTATTAAAGTTTTTTTTGTAAAAGCTGTACTTAAGAAAATTAATAATAGTATTAAAAATATCAACTAACAAGTACTGGACTGTCACAAAATAATGACAATTGTCATAAGTTATGTAAGGTTGATACTTAAAAATTATAATCACGGGGTTCAAATATTGTTTAATTTTTCAAATATCATTTCAATATGTTAAATCTGCTATAGATGTATTATATTATAATCTTTTCGAATGAATATGAAAAAATATGGGGTCAAGTTGAAGTCATTTGACACCCAAACTACCTTAATCGAGAATAAGATTTCAAAAAAAGTAAAAAAGTAATGATTTTAACTCACCCAAGAAGGACCACGTATCAGGCGCGACCCCACTCATGTTCTGCAGGCGATTAAAATGAATCCTAGTGCAATTTGACAAGCCATCTACATCATTGTAGAATGACAGATTACTCGGGCCGACTTTGTTGAGCCATTCTGACAAGTAGTATATCAAAATAGTTCAAACTTTTGAAACATTTGTTCATTTAAATTCTGAACCACTTGTACAAAAGCTTTTACAATTTGTTGCGGAGGCAACAAAGCAAGCAGCAAAATTTTTGTGAAGATGCGAATTTCATGGACTGCGTTTCTTGCGCGTAGATCGATTGTCTCCATTGCATTGACATACAACAACTGAAACAAATAAAAATAATTATTATCATAAATCAGTTTAAGGTAAATGGTCATAAATGCAAAATTTTAAGTTTAATTGATTACACCAGAAATGACATAATTGTACAGTTAAATAAAAATAATCATTAGTAAAAAGCGAATAACTATATGTCCCGAGTGAACTACATAAATGAGAAAAAATCATGATTACTAAGTTAAAAGTAGAAACTTAAACTCACATGACTGTATGCATCAAGCGTTCCTTTTAGTCTTGTCGCTGGATAGCGCCCTCGCAACGCTGTAAATAATTTATTATGAAAATCATAATAAATTTTTTCAGGTTGAACGTCACCTAACACCTTTGACAAAACCATTTCTAACAAGCTTGTTGTAATCTTCAAAGGAATCTTTATTCAAAGCTGTCCATGCGGCGGGAAAAGACTGAAAAATAAAATAATCAATAATAATTTGTAATTGATAATTGTGATTATATAAAAAAAAAAAAAATCAACTTGAATCAAGCGAAAAATTCGTTTATTAAGTAAAATTTACATAAACCAAGAAAAATTGCTTAGTTTGAAAATATTTCTACTCAAAAAGAAAAATTAAGTTTTTAAAAATTATTTACTTGTTTCAAGTAAATATTTTTTATGTACAAACGATGATAAAAAGATTTGTCAATTAACTTACGTGAGTTTTAAAAGGTACAGTCATAACAATGATGCGACTCTCCATCGATGTCTCCAAGTTTAATTGGGATTTCCTCAAAATATATAAACTGGTGGAGAGCGGCTTTGACGATGGCGAGGAACTCCAGGTCGGCCACGGCGACGCCGCAGACTTCATCTGTTCTCGTCATAATAGGTTTAACAACCAAACTGCCCTTGTTGTGCGATTTTAAATCTTTCCACTTGTCATCGTGATTCAGAAGATTGATCAATGTATTAAATCCATGAGTTAACTCTGGGAATTTTCTTTTAACCTCCACTGCCGCATTCGAGCTGATACTGTTCGAATGGATATTTAAGCGCAGCACTTGGATACCTAAAAAATAGAATAATATATAATTTTGAAAAAATGGATATCATTATTATTTACACTATTATTAATATATATTTTATATTCTTTTAGTTTGATTTATTTATAAAATCATGTTTTTAACATTTTTAACTATTATTTATTTTAATTTACTATTAAGTTCGTGAAAATTATTATCAGTAGTAACTGTAATTATGACTATTATGCCGAGCCGAGTGCTCGGAATCAGAAAGGTAGGCATACGCAATACCACGCGCTTGACCTATCTCTCTTGCTCCCACGCAAAAGATGCGTGAAAAAATCTTTTAATTCTGACGATCCTAATCAGGATAATAGAATAATCTTATCAAATAGTGAATGTAATATAAATCGTGTAAAAATTAATTTATTCTTGATTTTTTTTTAACGTTCCCAACTACAAAATAAATTGAAAAAAGTATCAAAACTGGACTAATAATATAATAGCTTAAATAGTAGATGTGAGCTTTAAAATAAATTCAATAGATTTAAGCTAACTTTTATGGTTTAAAAAATTGATAAAGGAAAAAAGAACGAAATACATTCATTGAAAAAATTTTTCAAATTTTTAAAATCACGGAATGAATTAAAAAATCATTAAAATTAAACAAATAATCGTTTCAATTTATCATTCATCTATCATTTATCTTTTACATCTGGAAAATAATTTTCCTAAAATATGCGAAATTCGAAAATAAAAAAAAAAACTTTTTAAAAATATACCTAAAAATACTATTATTTAATTATTTAATGATAATAAATAAACATCTAGTTTGTATAGCAACTTACAAGATTTTCAATTTATTGTAGATCGCTTTGTTCTGCAAAAACGAGTGACAAAGTAGAGAATGCATTTCTTTTAAAAAAATTGCATCCTCAAGCAGATCAGCTTCACCCACATGGTTGTGCCGGTATTTTGGAGCATCCTCGTCTTTTTCGTCTAGATATCGGAAAACTCCGTCCGAATCCAGAGTCCCTTGCCCATTGCATCCGTGCGAATGGTTCAAAGAGCACAAGAAAAATCTGAAAAAATAATTAAATTAGAAGTAAAAAATATTTTTTTTTAATTGCATCTACAGTTTTACAATTTTTTTACAAATGACAAATTTTTAATTTTTTTATAATAATTTTTTAATAAAAAAAAATCTAAAAATTTTTAATTTTCGGAAACTCAACTTTCATTAACTTCATTAATTAAAAAGTATAAAAGTTTGTAAACTAAAAATGGCATACAATAACGAAAAATTGTTTCACTTCAATTTTTATGAGTTGATAATTTTTTTAATTTATTAATAAATTAAACCGAAGATTTATAAAAGTTATTCCTTTTTGAAAAAAACAATATCGTTAAATATATAATGTTAGCTAGAAAATTGAATATTCTTTGAATTTATGTTTCCTTCAGTTCTCTGAATTTTTTCGTGAGCTGTACTACTACTACGACTACTGTATCGCGTAGGGTAAGTTTCATACACTGTTATGTACGTTTGTCATGTGTGCATATATATACTTACTCAGAATTGCAACCACGGCTGCTCTTGAAATTCCAAGATTTCGCAACAACAGAAGAGCACAACCGATTGTTTTTTCACTGTTATCGGTAACACCGACTTTTTTGCTTTGCCTCTATTGCGTTTTTTCATTTTATATATTAAGTACATGTATTTCATTTTTATTTATACAAATATGTTTGAAAAACATTACTTAGTTATAGCTACTTATGGATTTTCTATCATCTTAAAGATGTATGAATGAACACATAATAATATAAAAAGTTAAACGAACGCCTTATAATGGCTTTGGTAAGAGTACAACTCACGAGCGAATTCGGAGAACTTTATAATTTTATAGATTATCTGAAGATTTTATTCTTTTTTTTACATTTCTATGAAATTTATTTATGTGACACTAAAATTAGCAGACACATGACAATTATTTTAATTTTTTTGAAAGATAAACTAATTTTAGAAAATTATTTAAAAAAAATTGTATTTATAATTTTTTAGATCTTCTAAAAACAAAATTATTTAAATAAAATTTTTTTTCGCTTATGTTTGTTTGTTAAAAAAATTTTATAAATTATCAGATGTCTCTTAATTTCAGTATCATATAACAATACTCTACTTTCATGCTAGCATTATTTGATTGAGTACGTAGAGTGATTGTATTATATAAATAATGAAAATGTAAATGACACTGAAGTTAGCAGACGTCGAGAAATTTCTGATTTTTTTTTAAGTAAATTACAACTAAAAAGATATTTACAAAAAATTGCACTTTTAGTTTTTCAAGTTTTTAACATGTGAAATTTTTTTTTTTAATTGTTTAATTGAAATTTTTTCGATAAAAAATTTCTACTAATTTTTAAATGTCAGCTAACTTCATTTTCATAAATTTAAACTAATTAAAAATTTACTTACTTTCTTTGTCCTGATTCGCGTGTTGCTTGATAAGAGTAGTATAAATCGGTATCAGGATCCTTAAAAATACGATCAGGTAGAGATTCTACTGAAGATTTCTTGGCGGGAGCGGTCATGATGATTACAATGTCACGCGTTTACAATGAATTGACAACTCGTGCTCGCACATAAAACTCATCAACACAGTGGTTCACTCGTACTAACCGGAGCCCGGAGCGACAGGTTCAGTAAGGCTAGACCGTGAGTAGACAGTACCCCCACTGCAGTACAGCAGCGTCGATGTTGCGCGGAAGGAGCCGAGAGCGGACGAAGACCATTGCCCCTTGCGCGCCAATGTTCCCCCCGGAACGGTTAGCATCTTACCAATACATGGAATCTGAGCACGTTCGTAAGTAGGCAAGCCGAAAGTAAGGCTTGGAAAAAAATGAAGTGAGCGTGAGGAGCCTCGCGTGTGACGTCACTCGTAAAATTTTTATGCTTTCAGATTTTTTTTTTTAAATAATTATTTATTATTAATTTTAGTTACTACGGTTAATGGTTATTTGAAGCTCACAAACGCATCTTAAATATAAATTAATACTCCCCTGTCATTAGCCGTTACAGTAGACATGCGGCTGAGTTTTTGGCTCAGGCGCTCAAAATCCCATGTTCGAAACCTCTACAATGTTTTTTTTTAATAAAAATTTTTGTTTTATTTTTTATTTTATCACAAAAAATCAAAATATTATTACAATTATTATTATTATTATTAATATTATTATGGATTCTACATATCAATATGATTAATAAATTTTGTTATTTTTAATGGTTATTTGTAATCCTTAAATGCAATTTAAATAAGTAAACACGCAAACTTCCTTGAATGCTCAAACGGCCGCGCGGCAGTTTTTTTGCGTGGGGTCATGAAGGTCCTGTGTTCGATTTCGATCTAAATTTTTTTTTTTTTTTTTTTTCAATAAAAATTTTTGGCATATTTTTTTTAAACTTTTATTTTTACACAAACAACAATATAAAATTTATTCTCATAATTGTTATTATTATAAATTTTTTTTTATTGTAAATGTTACCCTTCTTATCATTGTGGTCATCATTATTGCTAATGTTATTATTATTTATATTATTATTATTATTATTGTTATTATTACGGTTCAATCAACATTATTAATAAAAATTATTATAATTAATGGTTACTTGAAATCCTTAAACGCAATTTAAATATAATATAAGTTAACATTTTTTTCGCGTCAGATGTTCAAGTGAGCGTGCGGCTAATTTTTTGCGTAGGGTCATGAAGGTTTTGTGATCGATTCCCAACAAAAATTTTTTTTTTTTTTTTTTTTTTCAATATAAATTTTTGGAATTTTTTTTTGTATCTCTTTCCACGTCACCCATGGGGTAAGATACAATGGAACGCATTTTTTTTAACGTGGTATCCCCAGTAGGTCTAATCCACGACAAAATCAAAAAAAATCTTCAAATCTACAACCAAAATATTGCACAAATGTTGCGAAAAAAATAAGACCATTCCTTTTCTTTGTTTTAATGTCTGGGATAAGTGAGCACGCTCTTTCAGCCGCAACATTTGAATGAGGTAATATCCTCACTATACCCAGTAATAAACGCAAAGTTTTATACCGAAAAAGAACCATCAGAATTAGTAACAGAGCAAATTGCCATCCACATTTCGTCAAATTGCAATTTGTACCATTCTTTTTTCTGGAGTTCATTTTCGTGGTACAAGGAATGCTATTCGCGAGTGACACTTTCTTCATCGGTAACGCGCAAATGGCGACAAACGTTAATTATACACGCGAGAGTCTCCTTACGATCCTCATTAAATAACGCGGAATATCCCTTGAATAGCGCCAAACTTTTTAAAAACGGGTCATCGAACGGAAGCCTTTTGACGATTCGATTTGCCGCAGTAACGTATACGTTCTATAGAACTCAATACATTTTTGACGGAATGTGTCGATTTCCGCTTGTGATATTTCGGTCATACGGTCGGTTTCTTCAACTACGCTAAGAACATTATCGATAACTTTACTCGCTTTATAGCTGGACGGCTAAATTTTTTTACGATTTTTTGTTAATAATTACAATTTTATTTTCCTCAAAAAATCCAAAAATCTCCTTTTTCTAGACGCCATTCCGGATCGTTTAAGCCACCAATCATATTTTTAGGAGACGGGCAAGTATTTTTCGCAATAAATCAACTTCTCGACTAAACTATTAGTTTTTCCCACCTTCATAGCCTGTAACGGTCTCGGCTTTTTTTTTACAGGCTCAGGCATTAGTATAAAAGACAATAAATAATACAGAAAAAAAAGTGTTGGAAAAAATACTACATAAACAACTTAACGAAAATTAATCGAAACACATCAATAATACGATTTCACTGAGAGAAAGAATCATGAGTCACGAATTACCGATCAGATAATCAACAAAACCACGTAAAACAGGACTTATAATTTCTTATAAGCTAAATCCCTGATGCACTCATACAAAAATCCTAAATCATGAATAATACAATCCCGACCTATAGTACAAACAACCCTGACCTACGATACACACAACCCGAACGTACAGCTTACATAATCTCCACATACACAGGTCACTCAATCCCGAAATGCGTTTCACGACCCCGAATAATCCGTTACGCGATTACGAATAATCAATAAAAAATTCTAAGTCGCGTATTCAATATTTCCAAATCACGTCACTCAATTATGATGTACAGCACACACAATACCAAGTCGCTGGTCACACAATCCGATACACAAGTCACACAATCCCAAATAATCCGTCACAAAGAGTGATTAATAAACTAAAAATGTCGTAGCGCGTATTAAATAATCCCGAGACAAATGTCACACAACCGCGAATAATCTTTCACGAAATCACGACTTATTTACTATTTAAATGACTATAACAATTTAACCCTTCGTTGGTCGCGCTATAGAGCGAATCGCCGCCTAACAACTACTCAACCTATAGAGACTCGTTATAGTGCGAGCGAGAAACTAAAAAAACCGCGACCAACGAAGGGTTAAAGAAATAAGGAAAGAAAAGTTATTAAAAATATTATAGTAATTATTAAAAAACTCAAACGTAGGCTTTCACAATAATGGGAAATACCTTGAACGCTGGATGATACACTTCTATCGATGCCTGACAGTTAATATATGAGAAAAAAATGCGCGTTTTTCAGACAAAATAACGCGAGCAAAAACAAAACTGCCGAACGACTGTTACTACTAGGAAAACATTGGAGACTCACACTAACTCAGTAACACTTTCGTAAAAAAACATTGAGTTTGTAAAAATCAATACTAATAATAATAATCAAATATTGATAAAATTAATACGAACATTTTTAATTTTTTATTATAAGATAAAGACCCAGTTATTGACACACTGAACTAGTTATTGACACTTGCAGTTTTATTTTAATTAAATAAAACAAATCGATTATAATAAATTAAAAATATAATTTTTGAATTATAAATTTTAAGATAATTAGTTTTTTGAGAACAATTTATTTTTTTAATTAGAGTAAAATTGCAAGTGTTAATCAACTAGGCTAGTGTCAATAAATGGGTCTTTTACCTTCGTAAAATTTTATTAAAAAACATTGTGAAGACTTCAAACATTGTTAATTAAACCATGATAATAATAATAATGACAACAAGGGTGATAATAATGGTGACATTTAAAATAAACAAAATTTACGAAAATGACAATTATGAGAATTAATTTTATATTATTGTTTTGTGTAAAAATAAAAATAATATAAAAAATATACCAAAATTTTTATTAAAAAAAATTAATACAGGATTGGAACACGGGAGCTCAATGACCCCACGCAAAAGACTTGACAACACACGTGGGTACGTAGATGTCTTACGAAAACTAAGTGTTAACTTTATATTTAAATTGCGTTTAGGGGATTTCAATTAACCATTAATAATAATAATATTTATTAATAATATTGATTGAACCATAATAATGAACAATGAATGGTCAATAATAACATTAGCAATAATGATGACCACAATGATAATAATGGTGACATTTACAATAAAAAAAATTGTACAATAATAACAATTATGAGAATAAATTTTATATTATTGTTTGTGATAAAATAAAATTAAAAAAAAAATATGCCAAAAAGTTTTAGTGAAATAAAAAAAAAAAAAAAAACTAGATGGGCATCGAGAACACGGGACCTTCATGACTTCCCACGCAAAACAACTGCCGCGTGCGGTTGTCTCGAACATTTTGACGGAAGCTGCTGTGTTAACTTATATTTCAAATTGCGTTTAGGGGATTTCTTGGCAATCCATTAATAATAACTTACTTATTTATTATAATATTGATATGTAGAATCCATAATAATCAATGGGTCAATAATAATAATAATAATATTTAAAGTCGCGTTTGTAAGCTTCAAACAACCATAAACCGTAATAACTATAATTAATGTAATAATTATTATTAAAAAAAAAAAAATCTGAAAGTTATTAAAAATTTGGACGAGAAAGACGCTCACACGCGTACGCGAGGCAAGTGAAAGGATTAGGTATGGGAGGGTAGAGCGTACCTCTACCCCTCCATAGGGACTAGTGAAGGTTACCGCACGATTCTCCTTGGCTGCAAACTCCGCCCACCCAGCATTACGTACCGTGTTACTATTATGTCCTTTTGGAAAGGGGAACTTTTTACTTCACAAATTGGCCGCAACTGACAGGTTACACACAGTTATACAGTTGCAAAGTCTGCTTTTCGAGGAGGAATGGCGCTTACCTCTTCCATAGTACTCTTTTCCTGCTATATTTATCTTTATAAAAGTTTATGCTGCGTTGTTTATACTCTTCTCGAAATAACCCAGAAAGATTTTTCATAATAAATTTTTATAGTCGTTTCTCTTTTTTAAGTGATTTATTACAGTAAATAAATAGAATATATGTCTTTGTATTAAAAATGTCTTCAGGTATACAATGGTTAGACAAGGACAACGAACAAGTAAAACCGCATGTCAAAAGTATTATGGCGGTTATTCCGTATTACAGTTACAGATCAAGAAACGAAACAAAGGTATTTTTAATTTAACCTAATTAAAACCTCTTATTATTTTTTCAAAATAAAGCCAAAATGTGGATACTGTCCATTTTTGTATTATTTATAATGATCCAAATTACTTATTTTTACATTTTACTAAAAATTTGTTATTATTATTATTATTGTTTATCCACACAACGTAAACTCCAATCGAAATCTGACAGTCCTTTCATCGACACTGGAATTAATTTTTACATTTAATTATTTCTTAGAACTCTACATAAATAAGCTGGTAGAAATCTGGTTACTATGAGTCCAAGGCGAATACTAATTCAGTTTTTCTCCTTTATGCGTGATACAGTTACCCTCATGATGTTACGATCGTAACGGGTGGAGGTTGCCCTGCAATTGGAAAAAATCGTTAATGGTGAACCTCTTTTTAACAATTAACCACAAACCATGACAGAGAAATCCGTTGTTATGTGTGGACAGAATGATTTTCAAAAAGCATTGTGCCAAGGCGACGATCAATCGATCCCTTTTCAGTCTAATGCGTTTAATTTTATGATCATCTAAGTCAATTGTAATATAATCATAATAGTCTATATACCTTTTAATGTTGTTGATGGAAAAACAAAAATATATCTAATTTTTGTGGAATTTACACTGAACAGGCACTCCCCGGTAGCAGCTACAAGTTTGAACATGGGTTAAGACGCATACCTGCAATGCAACGATGGCGTTCAAAAGTTCTCGTCCACAACATCCTGCAAATTCTAGAGACGTCTCATGGAATATGCAGCAGAACAACTTCAACTTAATTCCTCAATGGCAAACATTTAAATTCAAAAGTTATAACAATGGTGAATTGAATGTGTTACACACTCATTCCAGTTACATTGATGGATCATTTGTTACTGTTATTAGTGACGTTAACCTTTCTTTGGGATTATTAAATCCTACAACTTTTATATGGATGCGAACCTTTAAAGTCAACACCAAGAAAAACCAAAAGTTTATCAGGTTTTCTCGATAATAATGGGATTAGTGGTGATGATAATACGGTAATATAGAAATATAAACAATAATTAAAAATTCCTTACACAGTGTTACACCTTATAAATTATAGAAAAAGTATCTTTTAATATATATTATTTGAGTTACACTTTTACATTAGAGTATTTTACCATTCATTTTAGACACTACACAGAAAAAAAGGTTCACTTCAGCCAAGAAAATATTTTTCTTCCTAATTATTTTCTTGAGCGAAAAAGGTATTTTTGACAAGAAATTTCACCTCTATTTCCTCAACAAAATAAATTCTCTTGCTTTAATAAATGATTTATCTTGATCCGCAAGCACCATTTATCCAAGCTTCAAGAAAATCTTGTTTCTTTGAGAAGATTCAGCCTCTTGCTCCAAAAAATTTTAATTCTTGATAAAAGATTAATTTCTTGTCTTAAAAAAAAAATTCTCTCTTGCTCCAAAAAAATTGAATATAAAAAGATAAAAGTAAATTCTGATTAATATGTTTATTGATTAACATTTTACATGGGAAGATCAAATAATATTTCATCACATTTCTTTTCATTCATCATGTATAATTAACGCTAAAATAATATAAAATGGGTATCAAATATTCGAAGAGAAAAAATTTTTTAAGGCAGAGAAAATTTTTTCTCAGCTGAAGTTAAGTGGCACTGCTTTTCTAAAGTATCTAAAATCTTGATCAAATATAAAAGACTCTTATTGAATTAAGTATTGCTTATGATAATTTGAATTAAGAAAGAATGAACTTCCACTGAAGAACAAAATTTGAAAGAAAAAATTTTTTACTCTGACCACCACACATCTCCCTGGTCTTCCTTCAAGCTAATCTGAAAATATTTTTGAGCCAGGCAATTTTGTTCTCCAGTCAAGAAATATTGAAGTCTTTCTTGGGGTGTATTAATATTTTTGAGAATCTTCGAAATTCAATAATTTTGCCGTAGGAATTGGAAGCATTTTTTCTTTAAGTGTCGGATCCCTGATGATTTTGGATGTAATTAATCTTTATTGTAGGTCAAGTTGTTGCTGTTTTTTCTTTTAGTTAGAAATCAATGTAAATAAATTTTCGAAATTAATAGCTAAATCAAGCTAAGATAATACATTTCAAATAGATAAAATGATAAAAAAGATTGTGCATTTCCGTTATCCAAATAATTTATTTTTCTTTTTGTGTTCTTAGGCTTTACCAATATAATGCTGGATGCTTATGACAGCTAAGTCATCATCAGCTTACTCTGCTGGCTTAACTTATTTTAAAAGACGTTTTTGGCCCCTCAACATTCAAATCCCACAAACATTTATTACTGATTTTGAAATCTCTTTGGTGGAATTCAATTCTATTTACATTTCCACAAGCAAAGCAGCATGTTGGCTGTTTATTTCACTACTGCCAGGTGAGCCTAATATTTGAAAGAAAATTATACTTTTGATCCTAATTATATGCTTATGTAAATCGTAACATACTGATATTCACTTCATGAATTTATTTCATCAATAGGCACTCATGAGGAAATTCAAAAAATTCAATCTATTACAGTTGTGTAAAGAATGGATTCCAGGGCAAATTATGATACGTAAATTTATGGCTCTAGCCTTATTGCCACATCAAGATATTCCTGCAGGCTTCGATTGGCTCGTCACGAATTCACCTGCTGATATTAGAAGAATATTTGATCCTTTTATAGCGTATTATAGACGTCAGTGGTTAATTAGAGAAACTCCAGCTAGATACAGTGTGTATAATGAAAAACATCGATCAAATAATTATTCCGAGGCGAGCAATCGGCGAAATAAACTTCGGTTTGGAATTCACCCATCTATATGGACATTTACAGGTATAATATTAATAATAATAATAATAATAATAATAATAATAATTATTATTATTATTATTATTATTATTATTATTATTATTGTTTATTTATTTATTTATAAATATCTTAATACATTTATAATAATAATTATTTATTTAGTATAATATAATTAAGAAATGACCTTGTATTTTGTGAACTATTGACATTTTGAAAGATATAAGCTCATCCTGATGTTTTACTTATCAAGAGCTTTCATTTGAATACCCACATGAATTTTTGATATATTTTTCATATATTCGTGTATATGAATGTAGTAAAATATATCGTAATTGATGTGGGTACTCAAATGAAAGGTCTTGATGAGTGTAACATCGGGGATGAGCTTAATATCTTTAAAAATATCATTAGTTGACAACATACCATGTCATTTCTTAGTCATTGACATTTTTAAGATCTAAACTCATTTCAATGTTACACATCTTTTATTTGAGTACCCACATGGCATTTTTATATATTTTATACATATGGTAAGTGTGAAATATATAAAGGACATTTCTTAATTATGTGTCTTAAGATAAAGAATTTTCGAATGCAGCCTCAATACTTATCATAATAAATTGACTATCAGTGAGCATGATATGAAATTTTGAAAACGCACGAAGTCAAGTCAAGACCTTTTGCAATGACACTGAATTTTACTCACAAAACCGAATTTATCATATGGCTATCCTGGACGCAAAATTTTTCTCACTGATGGTCAATTTATTATGGAAAGTATTCAGGCTGCATTTAAAAATGCTCTATCTTTTAAATACATAATTAAGAAAAGACCTTGTATCTTCAGAAATATCTTTCAGAAATTTTTAACAATATCAGTTTACCCCGACATTACACTCATCGAGACCTTTCATTTGAGTACCCACATCAATTCTTTTCACATATTTATATATATTATATATTTATGTACATACCATAAATATATACAAAATGCATGTAGTTACTTAAATATAAGCTCTTGATCAGTGTAACATTAGGGATGAGCTTATATCTTTAATCACGTCAATAATTAGAAAAGTAGGTACAGTGCAATGTAACTAAAGTCATTATTTACTAAAGAAAAATTTTATATATTTATAGTTCATTAAGTCACAGCAGTCACATAGTGACTGCAAGGTTGCTAGTTATTATTATTATTATTATTATTATTATTATTATTATTATTATTATTATTATTATTATTATTATTATTATCATCTTACAGAAAAATTGCGAGATTTACAAGCAGTAACACATTTAGAACTTCTATCATTGTTCCGTGGTGAACCAGTCATCCGCGAGCCTCGTAGCCAAACATTAAAAAGAGATGAGGATATTAACAATGCTTGGATATTATACGAACAAAATATTTTAAATATTCAATCTTTCCTAGCTTATGCTAGTTTTTTTCTGAAGCCCGCGTATCAAGAAGAAGAGCAGAACCTTAATAATATGGATATCGTGACTGATGAAGAGGAGGATGTATTAGAAGTAGGAGGTAATGTCAATTAAATATGTAATAAATTTCGAGTGATTAATGCTATCGGAATAAATGAAATATCGCGTTACTAATACCAGAAGAAGGGCGCATCTCAACATCGATGCTCTGCGAAGCCAGAAGGGCGCATAGAAAAATTTTTTTTCCTCCAATTGACCTAAAAATGTTTATAACATTCAGATCTGTAAGAAAAAGGGAATAACAAAAATTTTTTATACGCCCTTTTGGCTCTAAGACAAAAAATTATGCGCCCTTATGCCTTTAGAATTTTTTTGTCTTAAAGCCAAAAGGGCGTATACAAAAAAACAATTTTTATTCACTTTCCTTATAGATCTATATGTTATGAACATTTTTAGGCTAATTAGAGTAAAAAAAAATTTTTTATACCCCCTTTTGGTTCTGCAGGGCCAGAAGGGCGTAGATGTTGAGATGCGACCTTCCGGCATTAGTAACGCGATATAGTAGTCCATTCTTCAAAGGATCTAATCGAGATCTGATAGATAGATTGTTTAAATTTTGTAGACAATATTTGAAAAATTTGTACCATAACGAATAATCAAAAGCTACCAAAAATGTTATGTTCTGTGAAATAAAATAAAAGATAAAAAAGATGGTGCACATAAATTAGATGGCATTAATATCACCATGTTAAACTACAAAATTGATAATAGAAATAGCATTAACTAAAAGTGTTAAACTTATTTTTCCAGGCGTGATTCTACAGCCACCAGAATACTATTATGCAATGGAAGTTTTTCATGAAATTGATGTAGTGTTTGAATAGTAGAGAATCGTATGAAAATCTAACTATTGCATTGGTCTTCATGACGAAACTTTTGAAAAATTTGGATATATTTTGACCTCAGCTCGTCAACTAATTTAGAAAAATAATACATATGGCTTAAAAGTTTATATAAGTATGTATATATATGTTTAAATAAAAATTACATTCTCCTATCTTTTTATTAAATTCGCTGTTGCATTGGTTATTTTTTTCGAAATTATTGAAACTTTTAATTGATTAAGTGTGTTCTCTATGCTACAATCAAATGGTCCAGTAACTTTCAACTATTGTGTTCTCACAACTCAAAGAGGATTTAAGTTTGCTCATCAATATCATTCTGACTTAAATTTTTGTCAAATAAAATTATTGACGTTTGTACATATGACAGTGTGATTTTATAGACGAAAATTTCCAGGTATAGTATCATAAGAAATCTATAATATCGATTGAATTAGACTTGTTTTGCAGTCGGTAACGCGGCTGAATTTTTTTAAACGTATGACGTTAGGGAAACATCACGTTTAGACCCTTGAACGATTTACAAATGGCACGCTTGTGATGCTATCGCTTTTAGAAGCTTTACATTTTGAAGCATACCGTTTCTTAAGATGAACGTTATTTAAACATCACATTTCTAGCATAGACATTTTAGATTAAGTAACGTTTATGAAAACTAATTTTCGGCAAGTATCACATTTCTTAAATGTGCTTATCTCGATATCAGACGTTTGGGATAGTGCAACCTTACTAAAAACATTACGTTTTGTATAGTCTCTGTTAGGACTAAGTTGTGGCACCTCGTCCGATGGACGGGGGCACGGGGAACGGGGTCATTTTACCCGTTTTTTGCGCATGCGCACGGGTAATTTACCAAAAGTAGGAAATATGACTGCTCCCGTGCCCTCGGGTCTCTCGGGTACTATTTGCGCGTGCGCATAGGTATTTTTTTAAACCACGAAAAGTATCCCTAGATTTGAAATTTTTTACCATCTGTTATTCTTATTACTAATGATAATTAACGATTAAGTTATTTATTGTTTAGTAAGAAATTAATTCATTCATTAGTAAATCTAAACAATTATGATCTAAACAACTGTTGCAAATCTCCATACATATACCTCAAACATAAACTAGTGATATTTCCTAAAAATAAAAACAATAAATATTTTGAGTTTATTTTCTTACACAGAAAAATGAAAAAATATTTCTGTTATTATTATCCTTTTGATTTTATATAATATAATACATCTTCCAACGCTTCTATATCTAGGTAATCTTCAAATAGTGCCATTTTTATAAAAAAAAGTAAACAACTTTAATCTAATGTTTAAATAAAAATTTATTTTTAAAATAAGTAAATTTCCGCTTAATCCTTAAAATAAAAAGCTAATTTGAGTTTAGCTTTTTACGATTTGATGCTATTAAGTTTTTTCCAGGTGGCAGCACGGCCTAAATTAACCATGTGATACAATTTGACGCTCATAACCAGCGTCAAGCGTCAGCATGAAGTTACACCCCAAGCAGGGAAGGGCACGTAAAATACTTAACGTATTATACTTAGTTTTATACATGTATAATACACGTAAATTACCGGTTGGGTTTCTTACGTGACGTATTTTACGTTAGGTATTTCAACACCATCTGCCGAACTTTTGATGAACTTAAATTAGTAAATAAATAAATATAAACTAAAAATTTATCATTATTAACCTAATATTTAATTAAATTGAAGTTTTTACATTAATAATTCATAGAATTATAATATCATAAAGAAAAAAATATGCAAAGAGGAGGTCGACCGAAGCACAGTTTTTGGGAAGAAGGAGGATTTCAGCGTATTCGTGAAAACGGAAAACAAGTTGCATCATGTGTAAAGTGTAAAAAAATAATGAATAATACCGCTGAACAACGATTGAAGAGTCACAGGTAAATTTAATCTTAGTCTCAATTTTTTCTATTCTCTATGATTTAAAATTATTAAACTATAAATTTATTTTATAGGAAGTCGCGTATTTGGGAAAACTCTGATTCAATTTCTGAATCTGAAGATAACTGTAATATAACATTGTCTAAAAAACGAAGAAATCTTTAAGTAACTTTTTTTATAGTAATAATTTCATTTGATCTAATTCAAGATCTTTATTTTAAAAAATTTTGTAAAATATTACGGCCTGCATATGAAGTCCCTAGTGAAGTTAAGTTATCGACAACTTTACTTGAAAAAGCTCACGATAAATTTACTGATCGTAAACTAAACTTGAAGGAGAAAAAAGGAACATTATTATTTTGTAAAAATGTTGCTCAAACAAGTGGCTTAGAGATTATTGCTATAACAAGAACTGGAAATGATACATTATTTCTAAAGTCTTGGATCTTGGGAGAAGAACGTGATTATATAAGTAATTATTTGCAAATGATTAACGAGTCAAGCTCGATCGCACTTAAAAAGTATTATATATCAGTGTATGCTGTGATATCATTTATAAACATACCAAAAAATAATCGTATTCTTGATTCCACATCAGCATCGCAACTTCCATCGGAATCTATATTTATGTGGCACTTTAATTGTCATTTAGAAACTGTCGATACACTTATGCAGCAATTCACGATGATTCTTTAGAAATCAAAATTAATCGTCTGTTAAACGCTATAAAAAGTACTGATGTTGAAAAAAAATTAGTAAAACGAGGTGGAGATACTCTATCAGCTGTCAAACAAGATGCTCAGTTTTTATACTATTCCAAATTATCGGTATGTCTTAATAATTTACCTCTTCTACGTCAAATTCTTGGTGGATTGGGAAACTTTAACCGAGAAACGACATTGAACATATTCGATGATGTATTTGAGAATAATTTAAAAGAATCTGTATCAGTATTCGATTTTCTTTCAAAATTTATAACTAGAAATAGTGGAAATGATTTTAATATTGCTGACGCCATCGAGGATTGGTTTAAATTAAGATTACTGATAAAAAATGATTATTTTTTAGACATCATTGACAATGAATTAAAAAAAATCATTACTCCCCGGGCGTTGACGGCAAATTTTTTGCATCCATTATATAGAGGTAGTTATTTCATGAAAATTAGTAAATATAGTAATATAGTTTATGAATTTTTGATTGATGAACTAGATGATACAGGATTGTAGGAATTAGAGTGTTTTAAAAATTCTAAAGGTTTATTTGCAAAGTTAATTACTAAAACTACCTTTTCAAAAACTTTTTGGAGTATATAGCTTCAGAACAAAATCCAAATCTTAGTATGTTGGCTCAATCATTATTAAAAATACCAGCATGTACGATAAAATTTAATCAGTATGACTTAGGTAAAAACTTACCAGAAAAATTAGTACCTAAGTTCACTGATGTTTTTTATAATCTTAAATTTATGAATGCTAATTTGTTAATTAACAAAGAATATATTATATAAATTTTCAATCATTAAATATATTATACAGATATAGGAATTATTATTAAACAATTAGATTGTTATATTGAATGTTTGTTTCAACCTATGAAAGACCTGTAATTTTAAATCATAATTAGTATATTTACATCTTATAAACTTGTAAATAGCAATTTAATTATTTATATTTATCTGTGATCAATTAAAACAACTTATCTAAGGATTATATTATATACAAGATATCTTATAAGCAAATTTTAATTGTTACTTAAAAAATGAAAATCTGTGATCAAAGTAACTTATTATTATTATTATTTTACTGTGGTAAATTAAAAAAGTTATTCTATTTATTAAATTAGCTTATAATCAAATTTTAATTATTTTTTAAAAATGATCAAAATTTGATAAATAAATGAGATTTGAGTTCTTACTAATTTCTGTGATATTAGATTAATTTATTGATCTTAGTTTATGATCAAATTAAAAACAAATTCTAAACGTTATGTAACAATAATATTAGAACAAATATGTAAGAATAATCAATAAATACCAATTTAAATATGGTAATTATTTACGTATGTATTTGATTTGTTTTTATTATAAAAATTTTCATAGAAAGTGGAAATAAACTTTGTTCTGGATACATGATATTTTACGAATTTGTAACGGAGTGTTACTGTCCCTGTATTACCCATGTGTGGTTCCTGGCCTGCGCCAGTTAGTTTATCGACGGATCACAGGGCGCTCTGCTCCAAAGTACTCGCGCCTCTAGCTATAAGTAATAAATAAGTCCCCGAGGGGGAAGCGCTGGCGCTGAGAGAGAGAGAGTGGGGAAAACAGAGTGAAGAAAGAACTACAACGACAAGACCACGAAGATTCATTGTGACCGAACAGTCTCACTGGACGCATCGCAAATTTTTGTAAGAACGCAGAGCACAGGTAGTTATTTTATTTCGCTCACCTTTAAGTGGAACGAAGCGATAAAAACTCAATTAATTTATTGCTTGCTAGGCCGCCTGCCAGCTTGCGTAAATTAATTCTAAATTTTAATAATTTCTAATGCTGATTTGCGGTTACAGGCTTGAGAAAATACCCAGAGCACGAGTGACGGTGACCAGAGTTTTGCCGCCAAGCAGATCGATCCGAGGAGGTATTTGCCGAGGATTTATCCGAGGAGAAAGTTACACCACCCTGGACAAAAGGAGTCGCAGCTCTTCGAGGGAGTGCTCGAGTATTTAGAATATAAAAACGAAAAAAAAAACTCCAGGTACAAATATCATGTCTGATTTTAATCCTCGGGTCTGCGGCGTCAGCCAGGCAATACGTCGGCTGAAGGTCACCGCCATTTCGCGTTCGGTCACAATCGCTAGTCAATAAATTAATTAATTAAATTTAATATTAAAATTAGAAAAATTGTAAACCAATTAATTAATAATACTAGGACAGGTTTCGGGTTATTGATTAATTTGTTAGGGAAATAATTTGTCTTGGTCATTACGAATTTTACACGTAGGCCTGTCGGGGTTAATAATACTAGGCATTTAGTTCGGGTTATTAATTCCAGATCTTTACGCCATGTGTAAAATTTATTAATTGAAAATCTTTGAATAATAATTTGGCTTAAGCCAATAGCAATGAAATTGAGTAAACCGCTAAATTAAAAATTATTTAAGACTACAATTTATTCCGATCTAAAATTATTTGTAATAAATTATTTGGCGCATTATTTATTATTTGTCATAATGGAAATTAAAACTAGAATCAGGAATTATCATTAGAATTAATAGAACTGTCAAGTTAGAGTAGAAAATAAAAATTGTAAAAATTCGTCAGTAAAAAAAAATTACACTAAAAACTTGCGACAGAGACGCAAGACCGAGCGAGAGCGTCAGCCATCTTGTCCCGCGCGAGAACGTTGAGTAGAGGACATTCAAGGTCGAAACAAAATTGTCTCCGTTCGTTTGAAATAAAATAAACTCAAGTAAAATGAAATATTAAGTTTTAAGCAACACATAATAAAATACAATAGAATAATCTTTTGCCAAATTTCACTTTTGCGTTGGAAAATAAATTTAGTAAAATTTACTGCTGATTACTGGATTAAATAAAATAGCTCGAAATAAAATAATTTGGATTAAATTAAATAATATAAAAGATTTAAGTTAACTCGATTATAGGAATTTATTTAATTTTGTTAAAATAAAGATTAAAATTTATTTAGTAATTTCTCGGACACAATGAATGGATTTAATCCTCGATGAATTGGAATTTAAATTTGGATAATTATTGTTGTAGAAATTGAAGATACGGCAGTAATTTATATAATAGGAATTTGTAATTTATAATTCGGAAAATGATGAATAAGAATTTTAGAAATATTGATTAGGAAAATAATATTCTGGAAATTAGTTATAAATTGGAATTCAAGCGTTATTATTATTATTATTATTATTATTGGAATTGGAATAGAGTGTGTTTGTGTGTGAGAAAAGGGGCTATCCTGCTTCGGGGTAGTTCTCTTAGAGTAGCGTGAAGTTTGGGGGACAGCGTGCGCTGTGTGGACAACGTGTGCAGTCACGTCCGGGTCCAGCTCAGTGGTGTGAGAGTCCGTGAGACCGCGCGAACTAAGTTAAAGTAGCGTTAGAGGTCCAGGGGACGACACGAAGTAGATAGAGTACCGTGAGAGTCCAGTAGGCATCGGGTACTGCAACCACGTAAGGGTCTAGCTGGACAGCGTGAAATATACCGTTTGAGAGTGAGTGTGAGTGTGATTGTTATCCATGAAATTGTATATGTTGTTATCTTGGCCATTATTTCAACTAAAAAAGGGAGTGGAAAATAAAGAATTTTGTTAAACGAATTACTGTGTCTAAATTTTAGTTTCCTTTCAACAATCTCTCACGACCCTGACATAATACTCCATGTTCTGGTCCAGTTTCTGGATACTGAGTCCAAAAATCCAGTGGCGCCCTTAAGAGTAAAAAGGGGCGACCAAGGGAAACAAAACATTCTGTTTCAAATTCATTTCATCCTTTTACTGATAATTTATAATTAAGAAATCATTATTCTGGGAAATTTTTATTAAAAATATATTTGATGTGAATTTCAACTTTACTAATAAACACAACAATAAAATTATTTACAATACAATTTTCAAGTACAAAAATTTTTATTTCTTCAAGTATATAACTAAATTAATTATCATTGTAAATTTTATAATAATACTTACACATTACACAATATATATATTTTAAATACTCATTTCGAATTTCCAGAACTCATTTTCAATGTATAATAAATGTCGATTAACTTTTCTGAACGTTCGGGTGTTAAACGATTTCGAAGACAAGAATGAACAAATGTCCTGTTTGAAAATAATCTTTCAATTTGTGCTGATGACGATGGAATGTTAATCAATCGTTGAGCTAATTGAGAAATTACTGGGTATGAGTTTTCGGCCATTTGCCAAAATAATTTTGGAGGGATATTTCCTTTTTTCAGTAATGATTCAAAAATTCCAACTTTATTTTCATAAGCTTCCATTTCATGATAAGATTCATTTAATTCATTCCTTATAAATTCAATAGCTTGAGAATAATATTTATCGGTATGACGAAACTATTTTCCTTGATAATCTGGATGCAATAAATTCGCTGCTAATAAAATTCGAGTCAATACTTTGTCAATGCGTTTTTGGACAATTTCTTGAATTTTTTCATTCTCAGTCAGAACCTTTAATTTCATCCACTCTTCAGCTGCATCAGGTAAAGTAAAATTTGACTGTTGACATTTATTAATTAATGAACAAACTGGATTAGATAAAACGATGAAATTTTGTAATTTTGTTATTAAAGAATCATCGAAAATCTGATCATTCAAAGTAATCAATTTTTCTTTCTCTTGTTTTTTTGATTTGTAAAAGACGGATTGTTTAATTTATTACTGATAATTTTTTTCATTATATCTAAATTTTTTAAGCAACACCGAAACGCATCACGATAACTGCACCAACGAGTTTTGCAAGCCAATTTAATTTTTGTTCCTCCGTTTTCTATTATCTCTCGTTCTAAATTAGAAGCTTTGAATGTACGTAAAATGGTATTTATAGATTCTGCAAATGATTTATCAATAAGTTCCTTGGCAAGTAAATTTCCATGATGACTGCTGCATCCTGCATGCCATAAATTTACAGCTTTACCCATTGCTGTCATAACTGGAGCGTTATCAGAAACTACGGCATAAATGGTTTTATTATAATTTGTTTTGGCTATTTCGACAGCTTCTTCAATAACTTTAGTTAATTATTGTGTATCTTCAGATAACAATGTGAAATCCCAAGAGTTTAAAAAAAAACTTGGTTCATTTGCTGTATGAATAATACATACAACATTTTTAGTATTTACAACCGAATTTTTCCAACCATCTATCACTATTACTCCTTCTGACTGATCCATTTTTGTGTGTTCACTTGAAATTTTGCTGTGTAATTTATTTAACAACGTATTGGAGAGAGTTTTTCTGCATGGCAGATGATAGTTCGGATTTAACGACTTAACAAACTCTTTAAACGGAATTGATTCAACAATACTAAACAGAAGATTGCATCCTACGAAAAATTTCACAAGTTTCATCAATAGTTGATAAATCACTCTTACTATTTGATGAAATGCTTGAAGTCGCTTTAGATTGATTATCAAATGAAATATCAGCTGACCTTTCTTCAGAGGATCTACTTAGCACCTATAGAAATGTAAAGAAAAATTTATTCAAAATAAAAAAAAATTTGTTTTTTTGAAAATATTCACTGAGAAAAAAAATACTTTTACTCAATTAACAATTTCTTGGTTCAAGAAATTCGATGAGATCAAATATTCTATTATTTTTAATTACTAATTTCTGAAGAGAAGAGCATCAATATTTATCTTTGGATAATAGATAAACAAGAGGAAAGGCTTATTTAAATTAAGTAAAAATTATTTCAATCAATGTAACAAGTTCTTGAGCTAAGAATATATATTCTCGAAAATTTTCAAGAACATGAATTCTTGTATCAAGAAAATTTTCTTAATAAAAGTATTTTTTTTTCTCAGTGTAATTATCGCTTTGCAATATACCTTAGTTTTTCCCGAGGGATCAGTAGTTTTGGCAGCACATCTATTATGACCCAGATTTTACTTTTTGTATTTGAGTATTTTAGTTTATTTTTTTTATTAATTACTTAAAAATTAATAGAAACAATTATTGTTATTAGTGCGGCGAGTATTATTTAATTATTGTATTTATTTAGTTAATAATTTTATATTATTGTTACCGAAGGTATGATTAAAATTAAGAAATTAAGCGTGTGAGAAATTATTACGAAGCCGAGCGAATTAATTGTAAAAGAAATTAAAAGACTGGGAAAATTATTCTAAGTTCCGAACAAGATTTAGTATGGGAAAGCGATGAATGGATATAAAATGAAAGAAATGACGATTATTATTTTGTAAGAAATAATTTAGGTAAGCGAAGATTTTATAAGTCCCGGGACAATTTAGTATGGAAAATCAATAAATGGATATATAATGAAAGAAATTGTGATTAAAATAATAAAGAATTGTGAATTTGACGAAACGAATGGATAGAAAATGAAGGAAATTACGATTAAAATAATAAAGAATTGAGTTTCGAAAATAAAAACTTAGAATTTGGCGAGACGAATGGACAGAAAATGAAGGAAATTACAATTAAAATAATAAATAATTATTTTTGAATGCTAGTTCGAGGACACCGGACAGGTGTCTAAAACGACCATTCCGGTTCGTTACAAGAGAGTTGGGGGAAAAATGATAAACGCCAAAATTTGGCTCGATAAGTAAGCAGTTCTTTCTCGGGAGAATTACTCGGGCGAATACTCTTCACCAAGTAATTCCAGAGGATGATACTCTACCTGGAGTCTGACCAAGGCCCAGGTAAGTATCGTGAACCGACCGGATAAAAGTGCTACTCCCCGTGCCGAAGCCTTCAGCTGAGGTACGGTAGGTGATCATAAGCCGTGTAGGTGGGAGCGAGGAGGATACTCTCCACTTGCTCTCGGGGTAGAGTTTAGGACCCCCCAAGGGTGTTACTGGGAAAGGGTGTTACTGGGAAACTAGTTAGTATTTTGTAGACCGCGTTTTTTTTTAGTTTCAACCGTGAATACCGTCGTGTATGTTTGAATAGAAAGTTTCTATTGTATTAGTGTATATTGCTTATA
Source organism: Cotesia glomerata (assembly GCF_020080835.1). Taxonomy (NCBI): domain Eukaryota; kingdom Metazoa; phylum Arthropoda; class Insecta; order Hymenoptera; family Braconidae; genus Cotesia; species Cotesia glomerata. Next base: position 15,688,812 of record NC_058165.1, read on the forward strand.
TTGTTTCTAGATTTTGGACCGCGAATATGTGTGAAAAGAGTGTTCTAATGTATTGTTTATATTGTTTAATTTGATTATACTGTTTATATCGTTTATTAACATGATCAGGCCAATAAAGAGGTTTCCCTTTTCTTTGATTTATTTAAAATGAAGTGTTTTGTTTATATTTTGTTATTGATAATGTGATCCCCGTTTATGACCCTGGACTCCGCTGAGCAAATTTCGAGCCGGGGACAAATTAAATTATATATATATTTTTTTTTTTTTTTTTTGAAAACGTGGACGTTACACTATTTCTGAAATAAGTGAAGAAAATACAAAATTAATTATCAAAAAATGACTAAAAATTTTTTTTTTAATTCAATGAAAATATAAATATTTATTAAATAACTATTTACCGATGACTTTGTAATCGAATTTGTGCAGTATTTTTTAACTTATAATTGCACTTTAAACATTGAGCAATATTTTTACCATTTAACTTTTCAATCACAAAATCATTTTCTTTAAAAATGATTGATAAATTTTTTTTTAATGCACTCATTTTGAGATAAAATTAAAAGTTTAGATTAGTTATTGCGAAAACTGTTGAAAGACGGTTAGAATTTTAAAAATGTACAATGTCCAATGATAACCACCAGGTGGCATACAAATCGACGTATAATACCGGAATTTAAGTATT
>NC_058165.1:15689593-15749597 GCF_020080835.1 Cotesia glomerata
TGCAGGTCCAGTAAAACGACATGCTGCTAGAGCTTCATTACAAATGGAAAATAAAAACATATACTGACACCACAAGATTTGCATTCCCGGGCAAATCAAGAATTTTACAGGCGTTGATTTTACTTTCATAACGAATGATGATTATTTAGACAAAAAAATGTGTTAGACGTACGTGATATTCTTTGTCAAAAACGGTAAAGGGTACACAGACATTGCACACTTTTACCGATAAATGATGAAATTGGATATGCTCTTATTAAAACTGTATCAACATCTGAAAAAGTTCAAAAATAAAAGTATTTTAATTATAAAGATTTTTACGTTTAATTTAATTGTGATTGAACAAAAAATATGCACACATCGTGAAAACCATATATTTTGTGTAAAAACTCTGATCTTTCAGAAAAAAAATTAAATTGGATGCAAATTGCACCGTACATCGAGAAAATCAATTTTTCCACTTTAATTGGATTCTTCAAAGGGTCTTCTGATGTGTTTATGATAAAATGGATATTTTCTATTCAAAAAAGCTGAGAATTTTTCCCTTTCACAAGATAAGATTTTTTAGTGGATTTTAATAAAAAAAGTTTTCCCTCATCAGAAAAATTAATAAAGAAGTTAAAAAAATTTTTTTCAAAATTTCAAAAATCATAACTCCAGAACCGCTGCATATTAAGGGCTGAAACTTGTAGGAAATTTATTTCTTATTATAGAGAACAATCTCCATAAATTTTAAACATAAACCGCGAGGGTCGCCCCGTAAAAATGTTCTTATTTAGTGGAACGACCCATATAAATAAATAAAAGCACAGAAAAATTTACGTACAATTGTGTATAAATGCAAATGATTCTATGTAAACTAGATGATCTGTGCAATTTTACCGTTGTATATATGACCAACTGAACAAATAAAATTCCCTATTTTTAAAAATACGTACAACCAATAATATGTTTATTTGATTTTAATTCCAAAGGTATAAATGGAAAAATGAACATTATTATAAATGAAAATTTATAAATTTACTAGTTAATAAAAAATGTCATTTGAATAAATGATTAATAATACAAGTGTATAAAAAAATGAATGATACATTCACTTAATGAACTTAAGTATTCAAAAAGATAGATCCGGATGTAAAAAAAATATGATAATTATTTGAACAAAAGAAATTGCTGATCAATAATCGTAATGAATAAATGTAGAAATGATTTCATGAATAAACGGCATTATGATCATTAGTATTTTTAAGTTTGTGTATAAATAAATATTTGTAAACATGACGATCGGTACAAATGAAAACTGTCCGAATGGATATTTGAATAAATGAAATTCTATCCAAATAAATCGAGTATTCCCTTAAAATAACCCTTACTCGCTACGGGATCGACCCGATGAATCGATAGTGAATTTAATTAAACAATAAAAGAACAAATTATTTAAGCCAAGAGACAGCGGTGTGCGGATATTAATCAATCTCAACTTGTGAGTACTCACCAAAAAGGAAACTCAACCCAAGGCACCAAATCCACACTCCTTACAATAGCGGAGGTCCCGCGTGTATACCTCACACCAAGCGGGCCACCGCGTGTCTGCTCAATTTTTGTCGCCGTAATCCGTTCGAGGCCTCGTGTTCGACAACAAGGGCCTCTCTAGCCATTTTCCCTAATTCAATGAACTCTTTGCTCGCGATCGATATTGTAGGGCCTCACCCGTGCGAGTAAAGGCTATGATTTATCACTCATAGTAAAATTTGGTACTATATGACAATGATTTACGGCGATATATACAAATAATAATAATAATAATAATAATAATAAATTATAAATAATTCATTATAAATGTCTGAAATAAAGATAGAATTAATTCTTAACTTAATAACAATAATATTAGAAATTTCAAATATAAATAATACTAATAATATTAAATTCGATAAATAAATTAATAAATAAATATAAAATAATAAATTCAGAGACACACCGAGTGTGGATCTGTTGCCAAATTTAGGCGCAGGGAGGGACGCACACAGGGAATAAAAACCCTGTGACAAACTTATAATAAAAAATAGTAATGAAAGTGACTGCTACTATTTCAAAATCTAAAATATTGACAATATAAAATTACTAGAGGCAGATCGTGGAAATCTTCTTTTTAACCGATATTCATTTTAAGGGGCACACCTAGTGTGGTAGCCTAAAAAAGGCGATTTTTGGGAATTAAAAAAAAAACTACTTTATCAATTGTTTTAAAATTTTAAGGGTATATTTATACATATTTTAAGAATACACAGTAAAATTTTTGAAGAAAAACTGCTGCAGTAATTCCGGCCTTCTCCGTGGATGAAACCAAAAAAAAAAAAAATCTCGTTGAACTAGAAGATATTGTCCGTACAATGACCTAAGGCCGAAAAAAAATGTCAAAAATTGACAAAATGGCGGCATTTAAAAAAAAAAAAGTTGAATTTTACCCAAAATTTTGGTCGTTTTTGGCCTGCCAAAATTCGATTTTTGATTAGATCAAAAAACTGGTAGGTCATTGTAAGGAGAACTATATACAGAACATGCAGAAAAAAATTTTATAGTGATCGGATCTTTTGTCTTCGAGTAATCACTGCAGCAAATTCGAAAAATGCTGTTTCGAGAAAAACGCATTTAAAGATAAAATGATCCAATTCTAACTGCCCAGCGGCTATTTTAGAAATGGCTGTTACTCGAAAACTTTGAGATATCGATTAAAAATTTTAGTATTTTATTTTTAAAAGTATAACCTATCGATTTTTTTAAAATTTCAAACTAGGTGTGCCCCTTAACGGTTTAACTTCTGGACAAATATTCATTTTGGCAGTTTAATTTCTGGACAAATATTCATTTTTACAGATTAACTTTAATGCAGATGTTCATTTTTCTCGATTTATTTGGATAGAATTTTATTTATTCAAATATCCATTCGGACAGTTTTCATTTGTACCGATCGTCATGTTTACAAATGTTTATTTATACACAAACTTGAAAATACTAATGATCATAATGATCATAATGTCGTTTATTCATGAAATCATTTCTACATTTATTCATTACGATTATTGATCAGCAATTTCTTTTGTTCAAATAATTATCATATTTTTTTTACATCCGGATCTATCTTTTTGAATACTTAAGTTCATTAAGTAAATATATCATTCATTTTTTTATACACTTGTATTATTAATCATTTATTCAAATGACATTTTTTATTAACTAGTAAATTTATAAATTTTCATTTATAGTAATGTTCATTTTTCCATTTATACCTTTGGAATTAAAATCAAATAAACATATTATTGGTTGTACGTATTTTTAAAAATAGGGAATTTTATTTGTTCAGTTGGTCATATATACAACGGTAAAATTGCACAGATCATCTAGTTTACATAGAATCATTTGCATTTATACACAATTGTACGTAAATTTTTCTGTGCTTTTATTTATTTATATTCATCAGCATTTTTACAAACTTTCATATTTATTTGAACAAATTTTCATAAATCCAAACTTTCATCGATACCAAAGCAACACAAGCAGGCATAAATTGTTGTCTCTCATTGTACCTCCATCTACTGCGAGACTTAAAAAAAAAAAAACTGGAAAACGCTTGACTCTGAAGGCCATCCCTGGAACTTCCCGCTATGTATGAGTCTAAAACAACTAAAACACTATCTCGAGAAATGATCCATTACGAATTTTTAAACTCTTTGAGCTCAAAAACACAACTTCTCTACTTCTTTGAGCTCGAAAATTTAGCGATTGTTAAAAACATGCCTTTTTAAAAATTTTTAATTGCGATATTTTCCGATCGAATCAATTGTTTTCGATAGGACTTTGCAACATCCAACGCAGTTTTTCAAGCACAAAAAGATTATTTATTACCTACCAAATGATTTAACATAAAATTTTGAAGTTGTGTAAAAAAGGACTTTTTTGGAATTTTTTAACAATTAAAATTCTCTCGAACGAATCCACCGATTCCGATGCTTTTTGCAGCAATCGATGCAGTTTTTTAGCAAAAAAAGATTATTTCATACCCAGTAAACACGTTTACGTCAATGTGACGTCAATGTGACGTCAAAATGACATTGGGCTATGTCAGGATTTACGTAAGATACAAGTCACGAATGAGTCATATGTGACTCATTATTTCACACTTCTTGACGTAAGATTCTGACGTAAAAATATGACGTAGTCATGACGTCAGTATTATGTCTCAATGACATTTATGACGTCAATATGACATACCTGTGATGTCTATATCATGATAATGATGTCATTATGACGTAAAAGTGATGTAAGTGATGTAAGAATTGTACCTCAGAAAAAATATTAAAAAAAAAATTTCTCAAAAATAAAAAGATGGCAATTTTGAAATTAATTATAGTGTTGTGGACTTATTACAGTTTGAAACACTAGTTATATGTTGATACTTGATGAAAAAATCCTGAAATATGCTGGGCTCGAACTTGGATCCTCACGTGTCGGAGTCTGGAACGCTGCTCACTTGTCCAAGTAACGGTTCATGTCACGAAGTAAATAACTTACGTGATAAGCCTTACATGACGAAAAATGCTTATTTCATAATTTTTTCTGAGATTAAATGGATTTTAAGAGCTGGAATTGTATAAAATTCAAGTCTAATAATATTCATTAAACTCATGAAATTTTATTAAGTTCTATAAAACTTTGTAAAAACTCTTATAAAAGGCTCTCTAGTGAAACTTGTGGTAATTAATAGACAATTTATAAATTTTCATAAGAATTGATTGAATCTTACACTTTCAAAAATTTTCGTCTAAAAGCGGACCCAGAGAACTTTCACAAAGTGAAATTTTTTCAGAGTAAACGATGTATCCGTGTCATTTGAATATTTTTTAATACTTATTGATTTCTCAAGACTCGAATTTTTTTTTTATTTAATTTTTTCCGAAGATTTAGTATTTTTCATTTGGATTTTTCTTCTTCAAAATTTCAATTTACAAAATTTAGATTTTTTTTTTTTAATTTCAACTCTTTTAAGTATACCATTTTTTTAATCTATATTTCTTTTTAATTTCAATTTTTTTCGAAATTTGAATTTCTTTAATTTAACATACTAACAACATTATGAAACTTGATGTACACATTAAAAAAATTTTGCGTCATTGTGTCAAAAAATTTTGTGTTAAAAATTTTTATGTTAAATATTTAACATTTTTTATGTTGATTTAACACAATAAATGTTAAATTTACACTTAAAAAAGTTAAATATTTAACACAAAAATTTTTAACACTAAAGTTTTTGACGCAATGACGCAAAATTTTTTACTGCGTAAAATACTATTAGTCTCGTCAATAACAATCATGGAACTGTTTGAATTATTTCAAATACAATGTTTCATAAGTAGCAGCACTAATGTCAGAAAATTATTTTTCAAGTAATAGTGCAATATTTAAATGACTGACATTTAATTTCTTGACGTGAAATCATAAGAAATTATATGTTTACTCGCTTGACGGTTTAAAAATTTAGAGTTCATGCCACATAAATTGAACTCGGTATTTTGTTATCAGTTTCAACCAAATCTTTTATACCGAATGAAGTCGAAAATATTTTTACAATGGATAAAAGTACCTAAATTCATGGAAAAAATATAAGTGAGAAACATATGCAACGAAAAAAAAGTATTTCTTGCACCAAGAAAATTTTGACGGAGGCCGAAGTTATATTGGAGCAAGAAGTGTTTTAGTGTCAAGAAATTTTGACTTCATTCACGAAATTTTCAGTCATCTTTAATATATTCTTGGTCCAAAGAAATTTACCTTTGAGTCAAGATTTTTTTTCTGCAGTGTATGGAAACATACAAGCAAAGATACAAAAAGTTTATATCCCACATGTATTTAATTTGTATGTTTTTTTCTTAAAAACGTAAATGAAAAATATTTTGTATGTTATTTGCTAATATGTTAGATATATTCATTAATATTATAAATTATAAATTTTTGTTATTAAGAGCGGACTTAAATTTGCAAGGTACCAGCTTAAATCAGCTGTTTACCTCTTCCTGATTCTTACTAAATTTTAAACCAATTTTCACTAATATTTAGCGATTAATTGTAAATTAGACATCTTGTTAAAGAAGTTTTATATTTGATAAATTTTGATCAATGGATAATATTAAAAAAATACATTCCCCAAATTTTATCAATATTATGGAAAATAATCGTTTGTCACTGATTTAGAAAATGACTTTCAAATTATGTCAGTATTATGTACAATTGTGACAAATTATTGATGTTAAATAATGACTCTCAGATGGTATCGGTATTACGTAAGACCATGACTTGTCACTGATGTAAACACATGATATTAATCTTACGTCAAGATTACGTACAACCGTGACTTGTCACTGATGTAAACGCATGATGTTAAACTTACGTCAAGATTACGTACAGCCGTGACTTGTCACTGATGTAAACGCATGATGTTAAACTTACGTCAAGATTACGTACAACCGTAACTTGTCACTGATGTAAATGCATAATGTTAAACTTACGTCGTTATGACATACAATGATGGCATTAATGTTACGTAATATTGTATTTTATATATTATCTCACGTTAAGATGATTAGTCTTTGGAATTGATCGGTAAAGCCGTTCAAAAGTTACTCCAAAAAACTACATTTAAAAAAAATTTTTCGTAGTTTTATTGAGATTTCTGATTTCTTGGAATCTACCGGTCCGAATCAGTCCGAATTATATTGAAAATCTAAGTCTAACACACACACACACACACACACACACACACACACACACACACACACACACACACACACACACACACACACACACACACACACACACACACACACACACGCATACATACATACATAGGGACATACTGACATCCTCGGAAAAGTGGTCGGAATCACTTTCTAGGACCTCAAAACGTGGGGATCTGATAAAAACTCGATTTTCGAAATTTGGGTTGAAACCAACAACTTCCCAATTTTTGAAAATTTTTGATTTTCTTAGCGGGAAGTTAAGAATAATCACCCAAGCGGTATAAACATTTTTTTGGGGATGTTTTGTTTAATTTAAGTTGACAATTATAAATTTCTGACTTCTTGTTAAATAAAATCTCCCAAAAAGTCAATTTTGTGACGCTTGGGCAGATGTATTTTTTCGCGCAGACGCGTCGGGTTTGATTTAAGTATATGTAAAAAATGTACATAGATATACAAAATCAGTTAAATTCTTTTTATTCATTATAATTAAACGGGACTAAATCTGATGGCCATTTATTGTTCTGCGATTATTCAACCCTAAAACAATTAAAAAAAAAAAATTGATCTAAATAATGGGCTTTTTCTCAAGTTTTTAAGTTTACGGTTACGGACATTTTTTTACTGCTTGACGGGAAATTTTTTTTTTATATTTTGATGTTTTTTTCGGTTCTTAATACATCAAATCGGTCTTCAAAAGCAGAGAATTATTCCTTATTTAATTCTTTATCTGATTATGTGCAATTTAGTTGTTCCGTGGACTAACGAGAGTGTAACAATAAAAACAGTAGCGAAAAAGAGACAAACAGAATTTTTCGATCGTAAAGCACACTGTGATGCTTCGCATCGTAACAATAATTCTAAATATTTTACAGCACTCCTAAATGAAAAATTGCAATAATTTCTTTGTGATTAAAAAGTTACAGTCAATTCTGACAGTTTATCAATAATTTAAAATATTATTGAAGTTATAGAGCAAAAATGAGAGAAGCTGAGACTGAAAAGATAAACAAATCAAATTATAATGAATTATATAAAGAAATTTTATTGGAAGATGAAAATGAATATTGTAATGAAAAAGAAGCCAGTGGGGGGATGAAAGAAATATGGGCGAGACTCAGGTGCGGTAATTTGACAAGAGCGGGGAAACCCGGACTAGAGGACTGGAAATGCAGAATGTGTAAAAAGGAAGATGAAACGAGCATGTATTAAGATGCGAAGTGATGAAGGACAATTTAAGTGGGGATGCAAAAAACGAGCTAGAGGGATGGCAAAAAAAATGAGGGTGGTAGTATCAGGGAAAAAATAGTGCGGGCGTTAAAAGGAAAAATAGATATAAAACTATGTAAAGTAATAAAAGAGATGGAAAAGAAGCTAAAAGAGGGGGAAGAGACGAGTAGGAACGAGAAGCGTGAAGTGCTGCGTCTGTGATACAAAAAGAAAATAGAGCAATAAACTTAAATGTGTGTATTAGAGTTAAAAATAAAACATTAGTTTATTAAGAAATTAACAAAAAAAGCTGGACAGGCAAAAGAAAAAATTAAAAAAAAAAAAATTTGATTTGTTACCAAAGACTAATACCTAATATTTGTATAATAAAAATAAGGAGAATTGTAATTGTAATGTGTAAGGAAAAAGTGTATAATGTCGATATTCACTTAAAAATAATTATTTAATATTTAATATTTAATATTTAATTTAATAAATAAATTTAAAGATATTTTGAATATCAAAGCTTTGTAAAACACATGAATGTGATACAAATAAAACTCATATCTATCTATTATTGAAGTTTATGCTACCCTGCTTTACCGCTCCCACCTTATAGCTTACACGAATATACTTAAATACAGTATATCACATGTCAAAACTACGACATCGTTCCCGGTCTTTTGCGTTTGCGTATAACCTGAATTACTTAGTAACCTTATTGTTGTTTTCATATTTTTTTAATTTTACTTTAGATAGTTTTAGATAGCTTATTGTTGTTTTATCCGTAATAATATAATGAAAAAAATATCTCAAATATAATCATATTTTTTATCGATGAATCTAGATTATAAAAGAAATTAACAATGAGCTATCAAATACGACGTTTAATTCACAAAGAGGTAATTTAAATATTAATAGCAGTTATACATTTAATTCATTCTATTTTAAGTAATTTAATATCCAAACTCAATATCTAGAATATTATAAAAACTAAATTTATTGTTTTAGATTTTCAAATATGCTGACATTCCTGAAAAAATATTTTCATGGCATATGTGCCTTGAACGTAACACAAATAACAGATTTACATTTGAATTTCCTATAAAAACAAACGCTTATAATTTTGAGAATCATATACACAAAGTTATTAATAAGAAATGGGATATTCCACTGAAAAATTTTAAATTGAAGAAAAAAGATAACAATAACATTGCTTCAATCGATATTGAAAGAGATTTCTTTATTAAAGCAATATTACAGAGCAATTCATTCAAAATTGTTGCTCCATCTCTGCCATACAATACCAAGAAAATTGTTGTTGAGTTTAGTTCACCAAATATCGCAAAACCTTTTCATGTTGGCCATTTACGCTCAACAATCATAGGAAATTTCATTTCGAATATTAATAAATTTTTTAATAACAATATTATCAAGTTAAATTACTTAGGTGATTGGGGCACTAATATAGGTTTAATTATATTGGGTATGAATTTAGTTAATAAACCTGATGAAATTATTAAAAATAATCCAATAGAAGAACTATACAATGCTTACGTTTACGCTAACAAACTAGCTGAAACTGACGACCAAATTTTGGATCAAGCGAGGGAAATTTTTCGTCAATTAGAAAATGGAAATGATGGTTATTTTAATCAATGGCAACATTTTAAAGAATATACTGTCAACGAGTTGGAAAAAACTTACAATCGTATTGGTGTAGAATTTAGTGAATATAACTGGGAATCTTCATATAACCGTACTAATATTGACCCCGTACTAAAACTTATGGCTGATTCTAAGATTCTTACAACAGATTCAAAAGGTAGAAAAGTTGTATCTCTTAATGATAGACTTATTCCAATAATGAAAAGTGACGGTTCAACCTTATATATAGTTAGAGATGTTGCTGCTGCTATTGAACGTGCCAATAAGTATAGTTTTGATGATATGTACTATGTCGTTGATTCATCACAGCATAATCATTTTACAAGCTTAAAAAGTATTTTTACCAAATTAAATATGAGTTTGGCAAATAATATACATCATATACAATTTGGTAAAATAATAGGAATGAGTACTAGAAAAGGTACTGCTGTATTTTTAAATAATTTTTTGGATGAAGCTTATGAGGTCGTTAAAAAAAAACAACAACTGCTAAACAGTAAGTATAAATGTACGTAATAATACGTATATATAACAAAAAAGTTATAATTTAATATCATGATACATTACAGCCACGAAAGCTAACCCTGATTCAAATGATCAAAGCACTGACATACTAGGAATATCGGCTATAATTATTAATGACCTGAAACAAAGGCGTCTTCGAGATTATAATTTTGACTGGGATACATCATTAGATGTGAGTATTAAAAGAATATTTTAGTTTTTATAAGAAAATATTAATGATATTTCTTTACAAATTTTTTTGTTTTATTATTTAAATAAAATTATTCAAATCGCCAGATAATTTGAACTTAAGGTAGTACTACCGTTACCACAAGAGTCAAATCATAAAACCTAACCTTATTTGATTAACGTAGTAGATTTCCCTATACTAAATCACGTTGGAGAAAGAGAGACAGAGATAAATTTTGAATGTTTTTTATTAATAAATATTCTCATATTCTTGGAAACCATACTGATTATTATTAAATATGTTCTAGATGTTATTTTCTCTCGTTGTCTTGATTTTTATAAGAATCTGAACGTCCAGTTTCGTGAAATAAAATAAAGTCTGTGATTCTCCATAAGGATCAATGGTAAAATCAAAAATATGTAGATATTAATATATTTTTTTCAGGACTTGCTCAGGTTTCAAAAATTTTACTGCTTAATTACGATATTATAAAGTACCAATATGCCAAATTTCATTAAATTTCATCAATTCTAAAACCGGTAGTACTACCTTAATAACAATTTAAAGGCATTAAAATGGTAGCTTATTTTATGAGCTTTCAGAAGCATTTGACGGAAAATTGATAAGTTTATGAATTCAAACATTATTTAAAAAAAAAAATAAAATAAAATGAGTGAAACAATTTCCTTGATTTTTAAAAAGATATAATTCTTAAACTTATCAAACAATTCGATTTTTAATTTGAATTTAATAATTCCTAAAAGATTGAATATGTCCAGTTTCGAGATCCGTGAAAAATTTTAATACCTACAAAGAGCTTTACAAATAGTCTTATTGAACTGTTTGTTGTAATAAAAATGTTGAAATTGATAATAAATTTTTAGTATTATGAATACTTGAAAGTTATTAAAATAATGTTTGCAAAATTTAATTACTTTTGGCTGGGGATAATATGCAACCCACGACCAGAGTGTTAGATGCCCTGATGTATGTGATATAAAAGCCTCTACTTTTAAATCACATTTGCCAGGAAAGACCAATTCTCTGGCCTAGGGTCATAACATGATATTTAAAATATAGATGAAAGGAGAAACAGGAATAAAGTTGCAGTACACGCATTGTCGACTAGCCAATTTAAAAGATAATTGTTGTGAAGTAACTGTACCAGATAAATGCGACCCGTCTTTATTAAAAGAACCAATTGTCGACGAACTAATTAGAATTATTGCCCAATTTGATGAAGCAGTCATCGCTTCTTACCAAACGCTAGAAGCATGTTATCTTGTAAAATATCTGTTTAACTTAAGGTAAGAAAATTAAATTAAAGTATTATATTTATAACGAAAATTTTCAGTACTCATGTATCAACAGGTAGGGTCATGTGGAGCAAGAGTGCGCAGTGGGTAAGAGTACGCAAACCCATTCATTTGAGTCCCAAATACATGGGATTGCGCACACTTACCCGCTGCGCACATTTGCCCCACATGACTCTATACTAAAATCAACGAAATTATTGAATTTATTTTTCGATTAATATTCGACATTATTTTATCAAGCTACTTTAGGATATTTTTGCAAAAGTAGTTGGTTATTGATAAAAAAAACGCTTTTCCAAGTGGTGTTTTCAAAACGGAAAATTTAGCATCTACAGTCTAGTGCTTAAAAAGATTTTCAATTTGTTATTTTCCACTTATACAAATAGACAAAAACTAAATAAAATTTAATTACAAATTTGGTAATGTACGCTATATCTAAAATTTACATAACCTTGTAAGAGCAAAAAAAAAAACCCCGGCGCGTCGAAGAAGAAATATTGTTTTTGAAATTTTTCGTCAACGATATTTCCCGAACAAATTAACCGATTTTGATGGGGCTTGTCATAATTCACGTTATTTTTTGAAGTTGAGATTATTAGATTATAGAAACAATTAGTATACTAGTTTGAAAGTTACTCCACGAAAAAATTTTATGAAAAAATTATTTTTTTATTCCTCAAAATCTATGGAATTGAATTCGTTCAAATTTTCGGTAAATTCAAATTTAGTGGAACTCTTTAGAATGCCGGAATCCCCATTCCGATTGGTCAAGCCTTTCAAAAGTTATAAAAGGCTTACACACATACATTCAAACTAGACTGTTAAAAAAATCGACTCTTTCTTTTACTGCAATATATTGAAAATATAGTTGGAAATTACGAAAAAAAAAATTCTGTGATGGTTATAGCTCTTAATATTAGTATTAAGATGTGCTGTATCGTAAATTTCAGTTTACCATTTGATTAAGATGGAAAATATTTTTCGAAACTTTGAAATTAAAGAACTCATCAATGAGCTATCATCTTGGTAATTCGTATCATTTTTAGTAGAAAATTAAATGCTCTACATAAAAGGTCTCTTATGATTTTTAAAAAATCCACTACTTTAAAAATTATCCGAGGTCAAAGTTGAGCTTTTGCCAGAAATTTCAAGGTTATTTCAGTTTTTCGTAAACTTCTCAGACTAACTGAATTTTCGCTCAAAATTTTCTTTTCTGAAGTCTTTTTGAAATTCTTAGAGTACCTCATTAATATGATCACAGTGGCCTTGCCAAAAAATCTTGTTTCAGACATTTATTATTAATGCACAAATTTCTTAGAGCGATTGAGCTCTTTACGCCTGGAAATGTAATTATTCAAACTGTTTTGAGGTAGCCAAGCTTACTGTTATAAATATCATAGATATTTTTTACGTGTTTCGCAACATTCACGAATAAAAGTAATAAAAAGTGTTACGTAATTGCAAAAATTGTCGAAAAATATAAAAAAATTTTATGCTTGTACAAAAAAAGTTGTAATCGATTTTTTGAAACAGTGAAATACAAATATCCATCATCGTTAAAATAGTCATAATAGAATAGCATCCTAGAAACTCAAAACGTGTAGATCCGATAAAAACTCGATTTTTGAAGATCGGGGTGAACCAATAACTTCCCAATCTTTTAAAATTATTGATTATTCTAACAGGGAGTTAAACAAATAATCAACAACTTGATATTAAATTATTTTAATTTCTTGAAACTGGTCAACTCGTAAATGTTTACTTGATATGTATTTCGAAAATGGAGGCCGGAACAATCTCTGATAGGGTATAAAAACAAGTCACGTCTCACTGTCTCCTAGTGATCTGATCACCAAGTCAAATTACTCTGTACCTTTAGGCGGATTTGATTGAGCTTTGAGCCACTGATGGGTAACGCCCAAAATAGTACTTTTTCGTGGTGGATATTATAAGATATCCAGATTCAATAGATTATTGAATTGAAAAGCTAATGTCGATCTCCACATTTTCCGCTTCCCTTCTTAATTCGTAGAAAAAGATATTATTTTTAACTTTCCTATTGTATTGATACTTCTATCGTTCTAATACTAATCTGTCGCTTTATAATTCCGAGTAAATAATTTAATTTATAAATAACTTGCAGCCCGCCCCGACTTCGCACGGATATTTAACAAAAATTTGAAAATATAATATAGCCTTTGTCACCCGGGGATAGTGTAGCTTCCCAATAGTGAAAGAATTTTTCAAATCGGTTCAGTAGTTTCGGAGCCTATTCAATGCAAATAAACAAACAATCAAATCTTTTGTCTTTGTAATATTAGTATAGATAACAGTTAATATTATCTATATATGTTCTTTTTTTAGCCATGCAGTAAACAGAACACTGGAACAATTAAGAGTAAAAGATCAACCAAAAGATATAGCTTCACAACGGCTTCTACTTTATGAAGTTTCAAAAAATATTCTCAACACAGGAATGAAACTATTAGGATTAAGGCCATTAAATAAAATGTAAGAATACTAATTTTTCAACAAAACTTTTCCTACTCATAATTTTTTTTCTCTATGTAGCTGTTTATTACGATAAAATAGCTATGTATACATATTGATAGTACAAAACTTTAAAAAAATAACTTATACTATTGATATTAACTGTCTAATTCATAGTAGACTATTCATTAGTAGCAACAAATGCTGAATAGTAGAGATCTCTACTATTTATATTTAAATATATCTGATTTTACACGTTTATGTATGCTATAAAAATTTTGTTGAAGTTAATATACAGCAGTTAAGTCTTTACCACAAAGGACAACAATAATGCTCAAACTACTTCAGTGATCGTTTTCTAAAAATTTATCCGTGTCTGCTAAAATTATACTGAGCTCTTGTAATAGAACAATTTTTTAAAAACAATCATACAAGTCGTTTATATCGTTAGAGAAATCGGTCAACTGAATAGTTAAATAGGTTTAGAATATAAATCAAGTTACATGAAACTAGAAATAAGCCTATGCGTATTCAATCTAAAAGTTTAGGGAACAGGATAATTTCCAAATTTTTAGAAATTTTTGAAACGCTGTGACTTCGTAAATAATTTTCATATCAAGAAACAAAAAAACAGACAATACCATAATTTTATAACTTTATCCTAGTATCGCTTCATCAGGATCGTTAAGACGAAAAGATATGACTATTCATACCTAAAAAGAAGTCCTCATAAATTTTCTCCGCGTAAATCTAAGACCCTTTATATTATAATTTAATATTGGTTTTTAATTATACTAAGAAATAGATCACAATTAAAAAAATAAAACAAAAAAAACACGCTTTGATTGCAAATTAAACTAAAAAGTACAAAATAATTTTGGATGATTTGCAATAAGTTTAAAATAAAGATAGATTAATCGACAAAAAAATTTTTTTTATTTAAAAAAAAGCGTTGAATTCTTTTTAAGATATTTTTATTATAACTCTACTTTAACAAATATCTATATATATAAAAATTAATAGCTATGCGTTAGTCTCACTAAAACTCAAAAACGACTAGACCGATTTCAACAATTTTCTTTTTGTTTTGTTCGCTATAGTTCAGGGATGGTTTTGAAAGTATAAAATTTTTGGAAAACTCGAAAGTTCAGCTAAGGAAATCAACATATCTAAAATTGATAATCGTCTATCTTCTGTAAGGTAAAAGCCCCAATATATGATCATATACTGGTACATGATCATATATTGGGGCTTTTACCTTACATATGGACAAAAAAAAAATTTTCATAAATTCAGTGTTCATTTTTTGGGATCTTGATTTTCAGGCGATAATGAGAAGCGACTTTCATTTAATAACTTGACAAAATTCTAACCACACTTCATACAGCCGGTATTTATTCTTTATCGAAGTAGTTTAGAGTTTAAAGATTGATAATCGCTGATCGAAAGGTGTAATGAAATATATTGGAGGTGATACGAAGTTCACCGGGTCAGCTACTCTACCAATAAAATATTTACAACAATTGATATTTAACACCCTATGCTTTCTTTACAATAAAATGAATTTTTTCTTAACCACTCCATTTTTACACGCTTTATATTAGCTTCACTTGTATGTCAGTTTGTCAGTTTGTCAGTATGTCAGTATGTAACTCTCCGTGGGTAATCTGCGCGCCTGCGGCCTTCCTTGGTTCTGGTAGCCGTTTCTCAGGCTCGCTCTCCGAAATCGAACTCTGATTCCCCGTATTTATAATATTTATAAATAATTATTTTTTTATTAGCTTCACTTGTATGTCAGTATGTAAGTATGTCAGTATGTAACTCTCCGTGGGTAATTTGCGCGCCTGAATATTTTTGATAATCAACAAATAATAGTTTAAAAACTAAAAATCACGCTTTTATAAATAAACCAAACTAAAAGTAAAAATAAATAATAGTTTAAAAACTAAAAACACGCTTTTATAGAAAACCAAACTAAAAAATAGAAAATAAATTTAAATTAAGAATAGTGTTAAAAATTTCAATAAATATAAATTAATAATAGTGTAAATAAAAAAATGTATTTTATTTTTAAAAAGCGTGGGGTGTTTTTAAGATATTATCAAAATGACAATCACTCTACTCATATCTGTCAATAAAATATTTATAACTATTGACACCATGCACCTCACGCTTTTTTTAAAATAAAATACATTTTTTTTATTTACACTATTATTAATTTATATTTATTGAAATTTTTAACACTATTCTTAATTTAAATTTATTTTCTATTTTTTAGTTTGGTTTTCTATAAAAAGCGTGTTTTTAGTTTTTTTAAACTATTATTTTTATTCTGAAGTTATTGACAATTATTCAAACTAATTCTCTACTTTTTTGTTTGGTTTGATATTAAGCTGCGTTTTTTTAATTTTTTAGACCATAATAAATTGCATCATCCATGTCATAAACGTAAAGAATAAATAAATTTTTTTTATTTTACAATCCATTTTTTTTGGAAATTTAATATTAAATTTCATATGACAGTAATAAACCAATATTTTTCATTTCAAAATAAATGAATCTTAATAAAAATTCAAACAAATCGGCCTGTTCCTTGACTATTCGTTACTCGACTGCCTGACTACATTTAATATTTTTTTGTCAACTTGAATAATAAATAGAAACCGATAAATAATTTTGATCAAAATTAAATTACGTTTAAATAAAACTCTTTTATTTTAGAAGATTCCTTTCCCGCGCTGAAACCGAGTATTTTAATACTCCCGGGCGAAAGAACTACAGTAAGTAAAATCCGAACAAAAACAGTTTCACTGTAAAAAATTGCGCCAAGTCCACGTTCATAAAACTCATCTCAATAACCAATTTAACCAAAAAAAGTTTAGTAATTTTTTACTATTCGAATTAAAACTAAATAATAAATTTTTTTTCTTGGAATGATAGTTTATTAAGTCTACTATCATTATCAATACATAAATTAGTTAATAAACAACGTGAATTTTTAAAAATTATTAATTTATCCAAACGCGTCGAATGGTTCAATTGACCCCCGCTCGGGGGGCAATTGAACCACTGCTCGGGGTCAATTGAACCAATGACATTTATAACTCAAACCCGAACTTTTAATAAATAACATATTAATTGTTACTTTCTAATATTACTGTTGCACATTTTTAATACACATATATTATATTTAATAAATTAAAATTGATTTAAAAATAATTTTAATTACAAATTGAGTTTATCAAATTGTTAGGTTATTTCCCTGAGTATTTTTCACGTCGAGTCAAGATGCGCGCGCATGTCCCATGCTTCTCCGTATGGTTCAATCGTCCCCGGGACTGCTGGTTCAATTGACCCCGTATAATTTTAAAACAATTAATAGTAAATAATAAATAAATAAACCATTCTATCACTATAAACAAAGTTGAGGATTATAAAATATAAGTATATACAACTACTATAATTCAAATTTTATCAATTAATTCAAAAATTTAAATATTATTAAACAATTTGTCACCAGCCGAAAAGAAAGTTTGCATGCCTAAAAATAAGAAAATCTCAATTTTTCAAAATTTATCGATCGCAATGATTTCAAATTTTGATCATATCCAAGTTTAACATATTAGAATCTAATTCTAAGAGCATGAAGCGTTTTTTCAATTTTTTCGATTTTTTAAGTCGAGTGGTTCAATTGCCCCGTGGTTCATTTGACCCCCTTCTCCCCTACCAATGTTTCTGTGAAATAAATCCTGCTGAGAGAATTGGATTTTCAAAATTCGCTTCTTTGCGGCCAAAACATTGTGTGTTAGCAGGGGCAAGTGGAACACACACCATCTGCGTGTGTACGATTCATCAAAACGTGAAGTTAATGATGCTTGGTAATTATCAAATTAATTAATATATATAAATGCGTGAATTTTAAGTTTACTAAATTACTGTTATTTTAGGTGCAAATATTTATTCTTTGACAAGGAACACAGAAAAGCCCATTAAACACTACAGCGATTACTTGAGCATGATTATATGTGAAAATCCATCTTTTCAGTGTTATTTAGGTGGATGTAAAAACTGTCCTGGGGTCGATGAGTTGAGTAAAATTTTACTAAAATGTTTTGAGGACCGGGAAATCGAGAATATTACATATAAATATTGGATATCAAAACCGAGAAGTAGTTTAGAAACTATTATTAAGCCTACAGAAGAATTTGTGGAAAAATTTTGTGGTGAGTTAGAAATTCTTCTACCTCATTCGTTCATTGCTAAGGAGCAAGCCCAATTCTTGAAGACATTGAAAGAAACATTGAAACCAAACGAATACGTTATTATTTGTGATTTTGCAGAAAATTATGCCTTCGTAGTACAAAATGCGGCAGCTGGTTTTCACTGGAATAATAATCAGGCAACAGTTTTTCCAGTCGTTATTTATTATAAAGTAAATAACAAACTTGAACACAAAAGTTTAGTAATTATCTCAGATTCTAACAAACATGATGCCGTTGCTGTTCATGTTTTCATCGAAATAATAACTGATTACGTGAAAAGTCTTCCCTGAACGTTGTAACAAGATTTATTATTTTTCTGATGGAGCTCCTCAACAATTTAAAAACTTTAAAAACTTTGTAAATTTATATTACCACGAAGATGATTTTGATATTCCTGCTGAATGGCATTTTTGCGACTGCCCATGGGAAAGGTCCGTGTGATGGAATCGGTGGTATTCTCAAACGACTTGCAGCGAGAGCAAGTCTCCAACTCGCGGTAGACAAACAAATAACGACACCAGAAGAACTTTTTGAATGGGCTTCTGCACCGGATAACTTGCCGAATATTATAGTGAAGTTTTCCCCAGAAGAAGATTATGACACAGCAGTAAATGATTTAAATGATCGATTTTTGAAAACGAAACCGATTACAGGAACTCAACAACTACATTGTATAATTCCGGACAAAAATGGTTGTTTACTAGTTAAAAACTTTTCGAATTCGAATGAACACAGAATTTGTAAAATATTTAAACGACAGAGAGAAAAGTAATTAATTTTAGCTGCATCAATTATTGATCTTACTAATTACAGTCATTGATGAAGCCTCTAAATTGTGAATGTAATGCCGTAAAATCGTTGAATTGTATTTATCTTATTATATAAATAAAATTTATGAAAAAATTTTTCCATTTTTGAAAATTTAACAATTTTTTTCAATTGAATAAAAAAATAGAAAGAGAAATCGGCCCAATCTGGGTTCTACAGGGATAACTGTGGAATTGATTAAAGTTTATTTTAGAAAAAAATTAAAAAAAAAAAATGTCAAACTTCGAAAAATCATTGATTTTTGTCAAAAAACTGAAAAATTCCATATGTATTGACTTACAAAAATTTTTTAATATTTTTTATCGGAAAGTACATCTAAAAACAAAAATTTTAAAAAAAAAAGGTACCTAAATGTTTAGTTTTGAAAAAGTTATGGCTATTTGAAAATAAAAAAGCCATTTTTTTGAAAAATTCATAACTTTTTTGGAGTTAGGTAAAAAAATTCAAAAAAATTCTGAGAACCGTTTTTTATAGGGTAGAAAAGGATGGAAAACTTTCGGCCAAATCGAAAAGGGTCGGGGTCAAAAGTGGTCGATTTGGCATGGAATACCCCATAAATATAACTATTCAAATCCATCGATAATTTTTATTCATAGACATCTAAATTAGGTCGACCGACAATTGATCCCAGGACAACTCATCCCGCGATGTTGTGTCAGCGTCATAATGTCCACTACAAATTTGGGAATTGGGTGAATAAAGGATAAAGGGGGGGGGGGAGGGGGGACTTTTTTTTTATTACTCAGTAGGAATTTTTCGGTAACTGAAAAAATATAATTCGGACAGCCCGGACCGGGACTCGAACCCGGATCGTTCGGTTACGCGCCAAAGACTCTACCAGTTAAGCTATCCGAGACACTGTCCGTAACTACTATTCAGTCACCTATTAAGACGTTACTTGAGTAAACACCACCGTCCATCTTACGGTTAATAACAAATATTAATTGGTAGTTAAATTTTTCGTATAGAGAAGTCAGTGACACAATCGGGGGTGAAATTTCGTGGGACCAAATGTCGGTGGACCACTAAATTAGAATTAGATTTCAAGAAGGATTGCAAATAATTTTCTTTTTTGTTTTCATTGCAGGGATGCTTATTATAATTTTATATTATAATAATTTATAATCAAGTGTAATAGTGATATGAAAGATTTTATTATAATAATTGATTAGTATTATGACAGGTAATATTATAAGTTAACTTAAACGCATTTGTCGGATGGATGCGCTGAGTAGTTGAATTAGCATTTAAACTAATGAAACCTTAATGCGAGATTTCCGACATTATGCACAATTGTTCCGTACAACTAATTTGATTATTAGAACTTTGATTGATCGAAAGATAATAACAATGATAGCAATCATAATTATGATTGTTTGTACTTAAATTGACTAACTTAAATACTTACTGCAGACAGAAAGAAATTTACGCGTGAGAAAAAGGAATTTATGACGTGAGAAGTAGATAAAATAAGTGCTTACGTGGATGCCGTTCACGTAAAATTTATTTCTCAAACTTTTTCTTATAAAATAAAAGAAAGAGCAAGAGGTATAGCGTTAAATAAAATACAATAAAATAAAAGGGATCCATCGATCTTAATACAATATAACTTGACCGGATGGAGAGTACGTCCCAGTTTCTAGACGTCCTCGCTCTCACAACTTGTCTCCCTGGACGAGTTCTATCTGCTGCACTTTTAACTAGACAACTAAATACTTTAGTCAACTGGTATTTATTTTCCGGTGAAATATTTATTTTTTTGTTTTATATTATTATTTACATTATTGTTGGACTTGTGCTCGTTTCATTTACAATGGTTTGTTATTTTATCTGGATCTTTAGCTATATACTACATTTTAACAATATTAGCAATGCTGCGCTTATTCAAAACAATTTTACAACATCATATTGTGATGATTCTTGAAATTTTATTATTATTATTATGACGCAGTAAAAAAAATAACTTGGTTCGAGAACAAATTTTTCTTCAAAATTTAAGTTTTGTTTCAAAATAATTACATCCCTTAATTACAGCAAACGTTACACGAATGAATAAATTACAGCTCTTGGATGGAGATCGAAAAAATTTCCACTCAAGAAATTTTTTCTATCTTTTTTTTTACTTCAGATCAGAGGAAGAGATCAATCACTACCCACCAGTCAGGTCTATTTTTTTGGAAAGAAGAAGTTCAGCGCCATTTTTCTAATTTAAAAAAAAATTTTTTTAATTTTTAAAAAAATTTTTAAAATTTAAAAAAAATGTGTAAAAAAAATTGAAAGCATTAGACCGCTATACCACCGGGTCCTCTTAAAGATTACATGTAGTTACAATCATACACACTAGATTATTTTTCTTAAATAAAAATAATTTTTCTGTGATCATTTCAAAATCATTTTATTCATAAAACAATTTTTCAATTAAAAGAAACTAGATTTTGTTTAATATATTGAATATTTTTATGACTGAATCATCAACGATAGACACTTTGAGGTTATCTAGTAAATAAAAATTTTCAATTATTCGTTCGTTAGATAAGTCTCTACCCTCGTAGTTATTTATTATATCAATTTTGTAATTGTAATTGTAATTGTAATTGAAAACTAATAAAAATTTTATTTATTAATGCATTATATATAATAATAATTAAATGCAAAGACGGTCGTCTGATGTAAAGAATGAAAACTTACAACTAATCAAAAAAAAAAAAAAATTAGGAAAACGGTTGACCTTAAAGGCCATCCCTGCAACGTCCCGCTAACTCCATACCTAAACGCTCAACATTTCACTTATTTTGTTTTTAAGCTCTTTGAGCTCAAAAGTACAATTTCTGTGCGCGCGATACAACCTCCGTATCGGCAAACAGGCTACCCTTGGAAACGTCACCGTGCAGCCAGATGCGGAGGGTCGCCTTGTCACCCTTAGAACTGAAACCATACGCCGGTGGCAAGAACAATGGGATACATCAGAGAACGGCCGCGAAACTAAAGTCTTCTTTCCAGACGTAGCAGAGCGTCTAACAAACAAAAGGATCAGCCCTAACTTCTGGCTGACACAAATCCTAACCGGCCACGGTTGCTTTAGAGAATACCAATACAAGTACGAACATACGGATAGTAGATTCTGCGACGAGTGTTTTGTAAAGAGGTACGGAAAAAGATCTTCAACAGACACCGGTATCGTTAACTCTGCCGCCCATCTTCCGGCAGATATCGATAGTCGGTAGTGTGGAGATTTTTACCCACTAAAAAAACATTCCTCTTCCCCTCTCCCCTAGATGGTACGGGGAGGACTGGATTGGAACCGCGTTAGCATTACTTCAATCCAGTCGTGCTGCGTCTCACGACGCCTACTCCTGGCTACTGGTCCCTTTCTGCGATTTTGTCTTTCAGGAGGTGCTGTGCATAAACTGCAACAGCTGACCAGTTTTCCTCTTGTTTGATCATATAGGTCACCAGGCTTGAGGGGGAGAGCCTGGTGCCTATGATCTCTTCAGTGTTTCTTCTGTAGTCCTTCCATCGAGCACACTCGAAGAATGTGTGTTCGGAGTCGTCGATTTTATCCGGGCAGTATTTGCACGTTGGTGTGCTGTGCAAACCCATCTTGAAAAGATAGGCATTGAACTGCCCATGTCCCGTCAATAGCTGGGTCAGGAAGAAGTCCGTATCCCCGTGCTTCCGAGAGAGCCAGACGTTGAGTTTGGGATCAGGCGCGCCGTCCATCTGCCCGTCTCTCCCGATGTCCATCGGTCCTGCCACTCTTGCTGCGTTTCCGCCTTTATCCTTGTTCTTGCGTCCTTCATGTTATCATCACTGTCTTTAGCGTCATAGAGTTTTGCTCTTTCGAACGCTAATAGGTCGATGGGCGCGGCTCCTGCAATGACCAATACAGCCGCTTCGGAAACTGTGCGGTAGGCGCAGGCAACCCTGAGAGCGCCTCGCCGCTGTACTGCTGCGATCTTTCGCCGGTAGGTCTTCTGCATTAATATGTCTGCCCATATCTCCACTCCATAAAGCAGTACCGAGTGGACTGCTTCTAGAAGAACTCTTCTCTTTTTTGTTCTTGGTCCCATGGTGTTGGTCATAATTCGTGCTAGGCTAGACACAGTCTTGCTGGCTTTCTTGCATGCACTGTCGAGGTGTTCACGGAAAGATATTTTCTCGTCTATCATTACCCCTAGATACCGCAGGGCCCTTGTTGACGTCAGCGTTGTTCCTCCCATGTCCATAGCGAATGGTTTTGGAAACCATTTTTGACGGGTCAAAACGACCATCTCGGTTTTCTGTTTGGCGAGTTTCAGGTGATGCTTATCGAGCCAAGTCTCGACGGTGTCGATGGTTTCCCGAACTAGCAGTTCGGCCTCTTCCACGCTGTCCGCCACTATAGTAGCTGCAACGTCGTCTGCAAAGCCTGTTAGCTCTACTTGCTCTGGCAACGGGATTTCAAGAAGCTCGTCGTAGTCTGCGTTCCATAGATCAGGCCCCATTATTGAGCCTTGCGGCACGCCAGCCGTTATGGCGTATTCTTGTGGGCCTTCAGTAGTTTCCACTATTAGCTTTCTATCGTCAAGGTAGTTGTCGACTAGTGCCAGATTTTCTGGCTCCGCGTCAAACTTGTGCTCCAGAGCGTCTAAAATGTCTCCCCAATTTGCGCTGTTAAATGCGTTTTTGACATCTAGCGTGAGGAGAAGACATACTTTACGAGCTTTGAGGCTACCAGACCATGCTTGTGTTGCTGTCTTTATGACTTTCTTGATCGCTCCGACTGTCGAACGTCCTTTCCGGAAGCCGTGTTGGTTTGCGGCAAAACCTCCAGCACGGTCTATGTCGTTGCGAAGTCTCCCTTGTATGAGCTTCTCGAGCAGTTTTCCAGCAGGTCCGCAACACAGTCGAGAAGATACGCAGGACCGCGACAGGGAACATTCTCATCACGCTGTCGAAAGGCAGTAGTGATAGAGGTAAAGACCTGCAGAAGACTATCGCGGGAATACTTAAGGACGACGCAAATGTCATTAGTACAGGACCTGAAGAAGACCTGGAAATTCGCGATATTGACGATACTAAAACTAAAGATGACATTCTAACAGCTTTACAAGAGGCAGCTGGAAACGATTGTGGTATAACAGTAGAGGCCATTAAAATTCGTAAGGTCTTACGTAGCAGAACACAAATTGCGTCGGTGACTCTGGCAGCAACGGTAGCGCAGAAAGTGGTAGGAGAACACGGCAAGATTAGGATCGGCTGGACCAATTGTCGTATTAGAACAGTACTAAGACCAGTCCGGTGTTATAAATGCTGGCATTTTGGACACCGTGCGGTTCAGTGCACAAGTGAAGTCGACCGTTCCAAACTTTGCATTAAATGTGGAGAAGAGGGACACAAAATCGCCGAATGTAATAAGCCTGCTAAATGCGCACTGTGTGCGGATCAACCCGGTACATAGAATAACGCCCATCATGCCGGCACAAGCAGATGCCCAGTATACCAAGAGGCACTCAAGAAGATAACTGATAAACGAAAATGAGAATACTGCAGCTAAACATCAACCACTGTGAGGCGGCACATGATTTGCTCATGCAGACAGTACGTGAACAGAAGCTTGACCTTGTGCTTATATCGGAACCGTATAAACACCTCTAAGCTTTTTCTACGTTAGATGTAGTATTGTTAAACAGCGGCGATGCGCCGACGTACACTAAAGGAGACGAAAATTCAATTGTGGATCTTACTTTTGTCAGCAGCAGCCTCATCAGAGGAAACTACGACTGGAAGGTGATGGAGATCTACACGGCCAGCGATCACAATGCAATTCTCTGGGAAGTATCAAAGGACCAGAATCCTAAAAGACCGGCTAAGAAACTTGACATCGTTGGGTGGAAGGTGAAATCCTTTGACCCAGGTGCTCTAGCAGCTGCCCTAAATAGTGAACCAGGATACCTACGAAGGATAGTCGCTAGCTACTTCACAGATAGAGTCCTGAGATATGACACGAAGAATGGTCCAAAGAAGTATGATGTTACTGGAGGTGTACCGCAGGGTTCTGTTCTCGGTCCACTTCTCTGGAATGTCATGTACAACGGATTGCTGAGACTGAAACTACCAAGAAATGTCAAACTGGTAGCGTACGCGGACGACGTAGCCGTAGTAATCGTCGCCAAGCATCTTGATGAGATAAAACATATGTTCGCTATCACCTTTGAGCGAATTAACCTGTGGATGGACACAGTAAATCTACAACTGGCTAAACAGAAGACCGAGACTGTACTTATCACTAGCAGAAAAGTGGTGGAAACGATCAATCTAAACGTCAGAGACCGAGAAATCATATCCCAACCATTCATTCGATATCTGGGAGTGATGCTCGATGCCCGACTTAACTTCAAACAACAAGTTGAACACGTGACCGCCAAAGCATCAGCAGTAGTAGCTAACCTAGTACGATTGGTGCCCAACATCGGTGGCCCGAAGCAGACAAGGAGGTCATTGCTATCATCAGTAGTTACATCGGTCCTCACATATCCCTGGCGGTTTCGGCGACACGGTAAAAGCACGGTCGAATGACGTTGTTTCACGATCGTTTCACCGTATAAAGTTCGTTCTTACCGAGCGATCTGTCAGTCAGCATCAGATACCGTTGTGAACGATATCTACTATAAATTTATTGAATATTTACGGTGCATACGCAAGTGAATCTACGACGTTATGACCGACACTGTACGCTCAATATTCTGTCCAAATACGGTGATTCTACGCTACTATCACGGACAATAAAATAAAAAAAAATTTGCGGACAGTCTAGACCGAGACTCGAACCCGATTTATCTGGTCGCGCGCCCAAGACTCTACCAGCTAGGCTATCTAAGACACTGCACGAAACATTAGATTCAGTCACATCATAAGGTGTCAAAACCAAGTCATTTTTTTTCATTGCACAGATAAAAATAGCTTAAATAAAGTTATATTTTTTCCATGACTTCAAAATAATAATCGTAATAAATGATTCAAATTTTTGATGATTACGAAATTATTAATTTCGAAATTATGGTGAAATTATTAACTGTATAAAAAAAGATCTGGAAAAGAAATTGCTAAAAATTGAATTGTTAAAAAAAAATATCTCATAATAATAAACAGAATTACAATAATTTAATATTTTTTTAAAATTTTTCATCCCGATTAGTTACTGAAAATTTCTCATTTACCTATCTTTTTATACACTTTGAGTATTTTTAATGTAATAAAAAAAAAATATAATCAGCACTTTTTTATTGTTGACTAGTAAAAAATTCCTGACTTACCGACATTATACGATTTTTTGAAAATTTATATGTTTTCGAATGACTGTCAAATGACAGACGATCGATCGATGATCTACGATTTTTACTCAGGTAAAAAATCGGAGAAGTCAAGTAAAAATTTAGTTTTTCGAATAGTGAAGTATGATAACTATACAGAATAAAAATCATAAAGTAACAGTGAAAAACTTTCACAATGATACTCGTCGTTCACTGTCAAATGACGGCCGTTCGATAGTCAAGTGACGGTCATTCGACGATCATTTGTCGACACTGTGAATTTATGGTACATTCACCGTCGTTTCACGATCATTTTACCGTGACCACGAATCCGCCAGGGATGGTATATCCATTTGGGCCGACGCACTTGAGATCCAAGAATCATGGAGGAAAGCATGTCCAGTTTACCGACTGAGCGCGCTGAGTAGCCAGCGCCTTTCGAACAATATCAGAGGAAGCAGTGTGTGTCATTTCCAGAACTTTGCCGCTCAGAGTCCTAGCTGAGGAAAGACGGAACCTTTACCAACGAAAGAGGACAACCACACAAAGTGCCGAGGAACTCAGAGCTGAAGAACGGCAGAACAGCATCGCACGATGGCAATCGCAGTGGAACGCCGCGACAACAGGGAGATGGACACACCGTCTCATACCGAAGATCGACGTTTGGCTAAACCGAAGTCATGGCGAGGTCAATTACTATCTGACGCAGTTGTTGTCAGGACATGGATGTTTTCGGACGTATCTTCACCGCTTTAAGCATGATGATTCATCGGAGTGCTCGTCCTGTCCAGGAATCAATGAAGACGCGGAGCACGTTTTCTTTGAGTGCCCACGATTTTACCCACAGCGAGATGATCTGGAGATGATCATAAAGAAGAAAATCCAACCAGAGACAATAGTAGAAACAATATTGTCATCAAGAGCCTCCTGGAACGCCATCAGCACATTTGCAACAGAAGTCCTCATAGACTTGCGTTCCATCGAAAGAAGAAGAGCAAATGACAACAACTAGAAGAAAGGTAAAATAACACCTTAGCTACCAGAAAAAAGAGCAGTAGCTAGATCCTCCCTTAACGAAGTAATGCCTAACGGCGGTTTCCATGAGAGATTAGGGGAAAGAGGAAAAGGGGTTTAGGGTTTAGTGGGTAGGGGCGCTAGCGTCGAGTTTTAGTATGACACTGCGTCGAGTCGCCACACATCCAGGCCAAACAACTATGCCTAGAATCCGTAAAAAGGATTCCCCCCCCTTAAAAAAAAACACACACACGTACGCGCACACACACATAGACATAGTGAAAACCTCGCGGAGATAGTCAGAGAAGCTTCCTGTGACCTTCAAACGTCGAGGTCTGATGAAAACTCAATTGTCGAAAAACGGGGTGAAACCAATAACTTCCCGAATTTTGAAAATTCTCGATTTTCTTAGCGGGAAGTTAAAAATGACAATATTGTCATCAGTAATACGGGTGTTGTTTGCTGACGCGCCATCTGGTATTTAAATTTGTACACGGAAAAAAGAAAACTCGAAAAATTACAGTATAAAATGTAAAATCGGTCCCATCGTAATCAAAACTAGAAAAATTACAGTTTGAAATAGCATTTTTCTAAATTCAATTTTAATTTAATATTCAGAGCTTTTAATGTAAATCTTACACTCTACAATGTAATTCTTATAAAATCTGTAATAATTACATTTGAAACTGTAATTTTTCCAGTTTTCATCACGAAGCGCCATGTTACATTATATACTGTAATTTTTAGAGTTTTCTTTTTTCCGTGTATTTATGCGAAAAAAATATGTTTATTGGTTTAAGAATCAGATTATATTGAGTTAAAAAGTTATACTATTGAACCAAGCATAAACAGATTTTAAAGTAAGAATTTAGAAACCAAAAAAAGTAATTCTTGAAGTAATTAAATTAGATTTCTTCCTGCGAGTTTTTTAAATTCAAAGATATTCATTTTGAATCAAGTTAATTTTTAACTTCCCGCTAAGAAAATCGAAGATTTTCAAAAATCGGGAAGTTATTGTTTTCACCCCGATTTGCAAAAATCAAGTTTTCTTCAGGTCTCGACGTTTGAAGGTCACAGGAAGCTTCCCTGAATATCCCCGCGAGGTTGTCACGGTATCTGTATGTGTGTGTGTGTGTGTGTGTGTGTGTGTGTGTGTGTGTTTTTTTTTTTTTTTTATCTTAGGGGGGGGAATCCTTCTTACGGATTCCAGGCATAGTTGTTTGGCCTGGATATGTGGCGACTCGACGCAGTGTCATACTAAAACTCGACCCTAACGCCCCTACCCACTAAACCCTAAACCCCTTTTCTTCTTTCCTCTAATCCCTCATGGAAACCGCCGTCAGGCATTACTTCGTGAGGGGAGGATCCAGCTACCGCTATTCCTTCTGGTGGCTAAGGTGTTATTTTTCCTTCCTTCTAGTTTCTGTCATTTGCTCTTTTTCTTTCAATGGAACGCAGCTCTGTAAGCACTTCTGTGGCAAAAGTGCTTGTAGCGTTCCAAGCAGTTTGATTCGACAACATTGCATCTACTATTGTCTCTGGTTGGATTCTCCAGTTCAGGATCCTCTCTAACTCCTCACGCTGAGGATCGAAACGTGGACACACAAAGAAAACGTGCCTTGCGTCCTCAATAACCCCTGGACAAGACGGGCACTCCGGAGAATCGTCGTGCTTAAAGCGGTGCAGATACTCGAAAGCACCCATGTCCTGACAACATCTGCGTTAGGTAATAGTTGACTTCACCATGGTTTCGGCTCAGCCAAACGTCGATCTTTGGTATGAGGCGGTGTGTCCATCTTCCTTTTGCTGCGGCGTCCCACTCAAGTTGCCATCGCGAGATGCTGTGCTGCCGTTCTTCTGTTCTTAGTTCTTCAGCGCTCAGTGTAGTTGACCTCTTTCGATGGTAAAGGGCCCGTCTTTCTTTAGCTAAGACTCTAAGCGGCAGAGTTCCAGAAATGACGCACACTGCTTCCTCTGATATTGTTCGGAAGGCGCTGGCTACTCTTAGCGCGCTCAGTCGGTAAACCGGACATGCTTTCCTCCATGATTCTTGGGTCTCAAGTGCGTCGGACCAAATGGATATCCCATACGTGAGGACCGATGTAACTACTGATGATAGCAATAACCTCCTTGTCTGCTTCGGGCCACCGATGTTGGGCATCAATCGTACTAGGTTAGCCACTACTGCTGATGCTTTGGCGGTCACGTGTTCAACTTGTTGTTTGAAGTTGTCGGGAATCGAGCATCACTCCCAGATATCGAATGAATGGTTGGGATGTGATTTCTTGGTCTCCGACGTTTAAATTGATCGTTTCCACCACTTTTCTGCTAGTGATAAGTACAGCCTCGGTCTTCTGTTTAGCCAGTTGTAGGTTTACTGTGTCCATCCACTGGTTAATTCGCTCAAAGGTGATCGTGAACATATGATTTATCTCATCAATATGCTTGGCGACGATTACTACGGCTACGTCGTCCGCGTACGCTACCAGTTTGACATTTCTTGGTAGTTTCAGTCTCAGCAATCCGTTGTACATGATATTCCAGAGAAGTGGACCGAGAACAGAACCCTGCGGGACGCCTCCAGTAACATCATACTCCTTTGGACCATTCTTCGTGTCATATCTAAGGACTCTATTCGTGAAGTAGCTAGCGACTATCCTTCGTAGATATCCTGGTACGTTCATCTCTTGAAGAGCTTGCATGATGCGATCCCAGTTGGCGGAGTTGAAGGCATTTTTGATGTCTAGGGTTGCCACCAGACAATATTTCTTCGTTCCACCCTTCCATCTGGTACCGGCGATTGCGTCTTTGGCTATACCGACAACCAGGTTGATTGCGTCCAGGGTTGATCGTCCTTTTCGAAATCCGTACTGATTGTCTGCTAATAGTGGATCGACAACTGCTTCTATCCTTTGGTGGATTATACGTTCGAGTATCTTACCGGCTGTATCCAACATGCAGAGTGGACGATAAGATGACGGTTCTTCCGGTGGCTTTTTTCCTTTAGGAAGTAGTACCAGCCGTTGTTGTTTCCACTTCCGAGGAAAAATCCCTTCCTTCAAGCAGATGTTGTAGACATCGAGGAATAACGCTGGCGCTGCTTTAATAGATGTTTTCAAGGCAATATTAGGGATTCCGTCCAATCCCGGCGCTTTATTATTCCCGACGCGGTTACAAGCTTCCATCAGTTCTTCTTTCGTCACAGGTGGGATATCATTCAGTTCGTCTTGTGTCAACAGGTAGTTGAAAACGCGCTGTCGTGGAAACAGTGCAGTCACGATCTTCTGTAGGAGTTGAGGACACGTAGGAGACGGCATTGGCTGGTATTTCAAGTTTGCCATGACTACCTTGTAAGGTCTGCCCCACAAGTCTTTGTCCACCTCGTTGATTAGCTCTTTTCCAGCAGTTCTTCTTGCTATCCTTGATGGCTTTGTTTAAGTCTCGACGAGCTTTCTTGTATTCTGCGACTAGTTCCGCTGAGTCAGGCCGCCGATAACCACGCTGAGATATTCTTCTTTTCTTGAGACACTCTTTCCGTAGGAAGCTGATGTGTTCGTTCCACCAGTGCACCGAAGGTCTTTGGTTCATGCCCTGCTTACGGGGCATGCAGGTGTCGCAAGCCTGGGTCACTCTCTTCATCAAGTCCTTGGTCATTTCTTCTGCAGATCCAGTAGTAAGCGGTTCACTATTTAGGGCAGCTACTAGAGCACCTGGGTCAAAGGATTTCACCTTCCACCCAACGATGTCAAGTTTCTTAGCCGGTCTTCTAGGATTCTGGTCCTTTGATACTTCCCAGAGAATCGCATTGTGATCGCTGGCCGTGTAGATCTCCATCACCTTCCAGTCGTAGTTTCCTCTGATGAGGCTGCTGCTGACAAAAGTAAGATCCACAATAGAACTTGCGTCTCCTTTAGTGTACGTCGGCGCATCGCCGCTGTTTAACAATACTACATCTAACGTAGAAAAGGCTTCCAGTAGTTCTTTACCTCGAGCGTTGGTGTGTTTGCTGCCCCATTCCACTGCCCAGGCGTTGAAGTCTCCAGCTATTGCCACTGGGTAGTACTGCTTCGCGTCCTCCGTCAGTCGATCCAGAAAGTCCATGAATTCAACAATAGTGAGGCTAGGTGGTGTGTAGCAGCTGTAAAAGCGGATGCCATCTACCGATGCTGCTACAAAGCCGGCGCTGCCATTGTTAACGACACTCTGGAAGGGGAGCTTGCGACAGGACCATATGACAGCTTTTTTGGTGCAGTCAGTTTCCCATGGTTGGCCGCCGAGGTGTTTATACGGTTCCGATATAAGCACAAGGTCAAGCTTCTGTTCACGTACTGTCTGCATGAGCAAATCATGTGCCGCTTCACAGTGATTGATGTTTAGCTGCAGTATTCTCATTTTCGTTTATCAGTTATCTTCTTGAGTGCCTCTTGGTATACTGGGCATCTGCTTGTGCCGGCATGATGGGCGTTATTCTCTGTACCGGATTGATCCGCACACAGTGCGCATTTAGCAGGCTTATTACATTCGGCGATTTTGTGTCCCTCTTTCTCCACATTTAATGCAAAGTTTGGAGCGGTCGACTTTACTTGTGCACTGAACCGCACGGTGTCCAAAATGCCAGCATTTATAACATCGGACTGGTCTTAGTACTGTTCTAATACGACAATTGGTCCAGCCGATCCTAATCTTACCGTGTTCTCCTACCACTTTCTGCGCTACCGTTGCTGCCAGAGTCACCGACGCAATTTGTGTTCTGCTACGTAAGACCTTACGAATTTTAATGGCCTCTACTGTTATACCACAATCGTTTCCAGCTGCCTCTTGTAAAGCTGTTAGAATGTCATCTTTAGTTGTAGTATCGTCAATATCGCGAATTTCCAGGTCTTCTTCAGGTCCTGTACTAATGACATTTGCGTCCTCCTTAAGTATTCCCGCGATAGTCTTCTGCAGGTCTTTACCTCTATCACTACTGCCTTTCGACAGCGTGATGAGAATGTTCCCCTGTCGCGGTCCTGCGTATCTTCTCGACTGTGTTGCGGACCTGATCTGGGCGAACGTCCGCCTTGATCCGTGTAAGTATTTCAGAATACTTATCTTTGTTCGCTGGACGGATAATAAGTGCCTCCGGTCTCGTTGCTGTTCTTCTTGGCTTCTGGTTCGGCTTCGGTGGAGGCACCAGAGGTTTTTCTGGGAGCAGTTTCTTGCGCTCCTTCTTCTTGTCCTTTCTGGACTGCACCTTTTCCCAGCCTGGCTTCTTGTTCTGTTCACAAGAGTTTTGTGGAAGATCCTTAACCACTTCCTGCTTCTTGATGGGATGACCAGGTCCAACGTCTTTCAGCTTCTTGGGAGTATGAAAAGCTCCGCCTTCGGGAGAACGAATTTTTCTTTTCAACTTCCTCAGGATGCGGCCGTCTTGGTCAAAGCGATTCAGTCTCTGCCGTTGTGATAGTTTCACTTTCTTCTTCAGCGACTGATTCTCCGTCACCTTCGGCTCCAGTGTCCATCGCTTCTTCAACAACCACTTGACTGTTTCTCTCCGATGTAGCACAAGGGGTGCGGTGTAATGATGAGCGCCATTCTTCGTCCAGTTTCTTGAATCTTCCAAGAGCATTGACTACACCGGTTGTCTTGGTCTTTATCTCCTTGTGGATATTGACCTTAGTTTGGACAAACTCTTGCAGCTCAATGGTCAGCTTCTCAAGGCGCTCCAATGCTTGCGTTCTCTTCATGTCAGCGCTTGCTTCAATCGCTGCTTGTTGAGCATGAAGCCCGTTTCTATTCATGTTTGTTTCCTGTAACGTACTCATACTTTTTTGATTTACCAGCGCATCGTACGGAGTGGAGCGGGTTGCCATAACTAGGAACGGGTGTACCCTCGGAGATAGTACTCCTACCCCAGTTCCCTGAGGCCTAGCCGACACTTAGCCAGTCCCGGAATACACGGACGGACTAGACTCGCTCGGAGCGGTGAAGATTCCGATCTCTAACACTCACTGCGTACTTCCTGATCAAGGCCCGAAGTGGCTGGCTCCTGATCCACTGCTGCAACTTTCACCTCGGCAGAGCAAGCTCACATCAGCCGTGGCCTGCATCGTCGGAAACTACGATACAGGTTCCGGACACTCCCAGTGAGTTACAGCAGGAACCAATCGTCTTGCTAGGTCAGTTAGTGTGACCAACCCATTAAAGGGGAGTTTTGTCCACGGGAGCTTATTTTGTTTGGTTATTTTGCTTGGCTCCTACCCGCTGTACCTCATCAACTAAGAGATTAAGTGTCATCCAAGGACAGCGAGCGTTCTCCCATCCGCTCGGGGAGACGCGCCCGGTAGCAGTATCTCTTCTGCCCCGAGTGTGTGTGTGTGTGTGTGTGTGTGTGTGTGTGTGTGTGTGTGTGTGGGTGTATGTGTGTGAAAGTATGTGAACCGCTTATAACTTTTGAACGGCTTGACCGATTTTATCGTGGTTGGTGCCATTCGAAAGGGCTTGACCAAACTTAAATTTTGAAAACTATTTGGACCGATTCAGATCAATAGATTTTGAGAAATCTTCAAAAAACTGAAAAAAAAATTTTTTTTTAAATGTGGTTTTTTTGGAATAACTTTTAAACGGCTTGATGGTTCAATTCCAAAAACTAATCAGCTCTTTACCTCAAAAAACCACGTCGATCGCCACCAGTCCGGTCAAAATCGGTTGATTCGTTCGAGAGATATCGTGAACGAAAGAAAACCGAAAAAAGTGTTTTTTCGGAATAACTCCAAAATTCCTAGCGCGATTAATTCAAAATTTAAGATTTTTTGTGAGGCTTAAAAAACTGCGTCGAATGCTTCTAACCGCGTAAAAATCGGTTTATTCATTCAAAAGTTATTGCGGTTTAAAAATTCAAATAATAGTGTCTTATCAAATCTCTATCAGCCTTTTGAGCTCGAAGAGCTCAAAAGCATCGGAAAGCAATCTCTTTGAACTCGGAGAGCTCAAAATAACCCATAAATTGTATTTTTAAGCTCGAAGAGCTCAAAAACGTCATTGGTGCAATTTTAAGTGCCTAAGTATGGAATTAGCGGGAAGTTGCAGGGATGGCCTTCAGGGTCAACCGTTTTTCTAATTTTTTTTCCTTGTATTATTATTAAATTGAAATAATTTTTTTTTATACCAATTTTAAAGCAAAATTAAAGTTAACAAATGTAAAAACCATACGATCAGTTTACAAAGTATTTTTTATCGCCAAGTGCTTAGCAGTTCTGGTCGGATGCCAAACCGAGTGTAATTCGAGAGCTTTAACTTGTAAATTTAATCTCCCATGAGTGCACTTACCTCGGACATCTATGTATATATATTTTCACTTACCATTAAATTTATCGGCACGTGTACAGAGTACTGTGTACTGTACAGAGATTGTAATTGTAACAACTTGTCTCTAATATCTACTATCTAAGTCTCATAAAGTTCTGAACGTAAGTTCTCCACTGAAACCACAGAGAGCTTTTCGCTTGAACAGTATCTCGGAATATCTTTTGATCAAGTTCATGATAAATGGGACAAGGTTACTGCGTCAATACAGCTCTCCTTATACTTATACTTATAATCATAAAGATGCTGGGGCTGAGTCATTAAATTAATATTATTTATCGCCGTTATTATCTTTAAATAAATATCTATTAATACCTTACATCGACGCCCTTTTTATCTGTGTTCAATATTTATCAGATCTTTTATTAAGTAATTATCCCATTAATTAATTACGTAATTTTGCTCCTAAGATTGTTTCATGAATTATATTAATACCCGACTTATTTTCTGGTTGGATAAATTTATAAACCGTTGAAAATATTTTTATAAATAATTTGTAGTAATGAAAAAGTTTTCTAATACGGCCATGTATGGCCTAATATGGTCATATATAATTTTTTGATGAAAAAAAGTGTTGAAAATTTCCGATATATTACGCATGATCGCTGAATTATCTCGAAACAGAAGCGTTAAGTTTTATATGCTTATATCTACAGTATTTAATTAGGTTTTTTAAACTAAATATGTACAATAAAATCGGAAAACATAATATAACAAAATACATAAACGAAACAAGATTTGAAATAATCGAGCCAAAGCGAGGCATTATAAAATAACATTTAGTCACATTCAAATAAAATTTGTAACAATTTTTAAAAAATGTAAAAATACGAAAACTGTCAACAAAGAGATTCAATAACTATGAATTTTTCCTACTCTCCTAAAGAGCTTATCTGGCATTGGTTTTTATTTAAATCAACTAATAAACTAATTTCTATTTAGTAAGCAAATGTGGTCATATATATGACATATGCAAAAATTTTCTTATCGTCACTATTCTTCAATGTAAAATTTACTTAGATCAAGAAAAATTTATCAGTTTAAGAATTTTTCTACTTAAATCAAGACGATAAAGTTTTTTTCAAAAATATTTTTTTGATTTAAGTTAATTTTTAACTTCCCGCTAAGAAAATCAAAGATTTTCAAAAAACGGGAAGTTATTGTTTTCACAAATTTCTGTTTGATAAATTGTTTTATCAAACTTCTATCAGACTTTTGAGCTCCACGAGCTTAAAAGCATAGAAAAGCTATCTCTTTGAGATCAGAGAGCTCAAAATAACACATAAATTGTATTTTTTAATACGTCATATGTGCCATCTAAGCACCTAGGTATGGAATTAGCGGGAAGTTGCAGGGAGGGCCTTCAAGGTCAAC
The DNA here is from genome assembly GCF_020080835.1 of Cotesia glomerata. NCBI lineage: Eukaryota > Metazoa > Arthropoda > Insecta > Hymenoptera > Braconidae > Cotesia > Cotesia glomerata. The sequence goes on from NC_058165.1 coordinate 15,725,876, forward strand.
CGTTTTCCTAATTTTTTTTTCTATGTAAGGTAAAAGCCCCAATATATGTTCATGTACCAGTATATGATCACTCCATGTATTTGTATACCTATATTTGTGAATATAGATATACAAATACATGGAGTGATCATATACTGGTACATGATCATATATTGGGGCTTTTACCTTATAGTAAAAAATTTTACCAGAAATTAACTTGGTAATCTACATACGTGGCATCCAAAATTCTTAGCACAAAATGTACTTAGCACAAACAGTATGAGGCATACTTGACAAAAAGTAATCGGTGAAAAAGTACTTGGGGCAAACAGTACTTGGCATAAGAAAGTACTTGGAAAGAGAAAAGTAATCACTAAAAAAAAATTCGCGTGTATTTGGCACGAAGAGTACTTAGCATACAGCTACTTGGTACAAAAATACTTGGCATGGAAACCAATTGGTAGAAAAACACCTGTATGTAATCACATAAAATTACTTTGCACTTACTTGGCTCAACATTACACAGTTTTTTTTTGTATCTAATTTTGTTATCTTAAATTACAATCAAAATTTCAAATTACAAACTACTTTGAGTCGATCACTGACTCTAATAAGCCCAATCAATGTAATACTAGTTAACAACAGGGAATTTCGATATGAATAACTGGGGATCATGTATACAATAATTGTGAACAAAATTTATCAATTTATACTGAGAAAAAATGTTTGCCGTAGAAGAAATAACTTATGAAAAAATTTCCACGTCTGTTATTCAAATCTACAATTGTGCATTCCCATTAAAAAAAAAGTTTTCAGGGTCTCCTCCCCCCACCTTTTTCTCAATCACTTACGGTAGGAACAAGTTATTTATAGACTCGCAATTTTATATGAATAAACGCCGACCGTGACCTACGCCTGGATTTTAATGCTCGGAATCATGAATAAAAATCTGCGTATGTGAATTTTTCCCTTGAAAATCGATAGAAATATGTCCAGAAAATATCAAAGAAAAATTATACGAAATTAATGAGTTAGTAATAATAATTGAGTTGATAATGAGTTGTAGTGAATAGCGCATGCTTAAATTTCGCAGGTTTTTCTCGGCTGAAGGGAGCTTCCGTATTGAGCCGGTAGGCGGTCTTATGGGGGTCAAGGCCAGAAATTCCACATTGTTTCGCGTCTTTAATATCAGTAAACACTCTATTATCTATAGACTTTGAGATATTATATTTTATATTATTATTATATTTTTGATATATAGACTCTTTAAGGGAAGTTAAACACAATCGCCGGAACTCAACAATAACCAACATCCTCATTTTATTTGTTTTCATTAATTGCTGCGAAATTGTTGGCTGCGAATTGTTGGCTAATCAGTGATAAGCTCTGTGTCTATCGGCAATTAGTCGGTTGTGTAACCAGCGATTAGAGCTGTTTTATTTTATTTTGTTAAACAAAATATAAAAATTTTTTTTTTTTATGCAGATTTAGAGGTATTGTTATCATTCTGTAGACATAATATCGGCCGTGCAGTAAATTTTATCACTGTTTTTGTGTTTTAAATTTAGCAGGGGATGTATCACTGTATAGTCAGACACCTGTTAGCTCTGCTCTCACGCTCGCGTCACAACAGCTTTTAGAAACTATACGCGGCATTACTTTTTAAAAAAAACTGCCAACTTATGCTCGGATTTATGTAAAATATTTCTTCTTAGCTAATAAAAATTTAATTTTTTAAGGAAAATTTTAAGTTAGAAATTTTGAAGTATAAGATTATAGAAATTGGAATTTTTTGAGTGAAAAATTTTTTAACCCCTTGATAATAAATTTTTTTTTGAGGAAAATTTTGAAAGAAAATTAATTGAAAATTTTATAGATCTCATAAAAATAGAAAAAAATAAAAGTTTACAGAAAATGAATTTATATTAATAATAATTGATTTTATTTTAGAAAATTTTTAGAATTTGAATTGAAATTTTTTTCTACAAGAAAGTTTTTAAATTATTTATATATGCTCGGCCAACATGCATTTTTTTTTAATTAATGAAAAATCTCATTGTTTTTTTGTAAGAAAATACCAAAAAAATTCACGAAAAATTTCGTAAGCTTCTTCAAAATAGGAAAAGTAAAAATTGACAAAAATTAATTGCAGTAGATTTTTAAAAATTTTTATTAAATTTTAGCATTAATTGAAATTTTTGTTGACAATTAATGAGAAGCAAAGTTTAACATTATGTTAGATATCAATTTGTTAGAAATAACAAATTTAATTCGTGAATAAAAAATACTGAAAAAAATGAATTCGAATTTTAAATAATTTTTCAATTTTTCGCTCAAAATAAATTTCAATGATCAAAAAATTTGATATGAACTTGCGTTCAAATTTTCAGCAATCAAAAATTTTCCAAACAAAAAAACTAACTTGTCTCGAATTAACTAAAATAATTCGTAATTTTTAATTTTACTTTTATATTAAAAAAAAAAGAAAACTAATCTTTCAAAAAAAAAAAAAAAAAAAAAACTAAAAATAATTTACTCAGATAAAATTTTTTTCCACATGAAAACTAAATATTTAATGTAATAAGAAAACGAACGTCACTCGTAGAAACAAAATGAAAAATAAAAATGAAACTTACCAGTATGACCTTGTAGAGAAAAATTAGCTTCTTCGCTGGGCAACACAGTCTCTGCGAGTATGTTATCAGACGCAGTTTTCACTACTCCCATAGCGCGACCCCACAAATAAATAATAAAAATAAATTTCCTTATGATAAACTATTAAAATCAAAAATAAATAAAAATGAATTAGTACCAGTATTTTTATTCGGTAAAAGTAACAAGTGACAAAAAATCCTTAACTCGCGATAGCTATAATTCCTTTTGATGTGTAACGTGTGAGTCCACGTTTGGAAAAGTGGAGCGGACGATGCCGCCTCTAGAACTGGATTGCCGTCGACGCGTCGTCTAGCCGCTATGGTGATAAAGGATGCGAATAGAAGCAGCAAGGGCAGTACACAAAATACTCCACCGGGTATAGGCTTACACACACAGAGACTAACACAAAAGTAGATAATGTGTAACGTGTCTTCATGGACATGGATGCGCGTCTGCGTTCTGTGTTTGCGCCTGCGTTTGGTTTCGCCGGTAAAAATCCCATCGAGGGTGAATTTGAGGGAGATGTGAGTGCCGGTGGAACTGAGGACCTAGAGATAGCTCCTGTTTTGCTCCACAGATAGCAAAAGGGAAAGGAAAAGGAAAAGGGATATTTAAAACCCGGGAAAAGATACATTTAAAACGGGCACGCAGGAGTCGAGGTTGAGGCTGAGGCTGAGGCAGGAGACAGAGGTTGCTATGATGCGGTCAGGTCTCCTAGAATATAGTACAGGGCAAAATAACGGTATAGAATAGAAGAGAAGAGAAGGGCGATGGGGTTTCGAGCTGATGATGTCGCGGAGCAGCTAACAGCAAAAATGGGGTGCGGCAACTACACCAACAGGGGAAATGTCGAGTAACTGGGTCTCGGTGAAGGTCTTAACTTTATCCCCTGGCTATTACATATGTCGCGTGTTAGCTTTATACCTTTTATTTTATTTTGTTTATTTATGGTTTTTTTATGGTTACTTTATCTCAAGAGCATTGATGTATGTCGGTCACTCCGAAAAACATTGAACAGAAAGTCATTAAGGTGGTTTTGTTGAATGGAGGAAGTTTTTTTTTTTATTAAAACTAGGGAAAAAGTTGTTTTATTTTGTGCCAAGTACTTTTTTGGCACCAAGTATTGTCAGTGTCAAGTACCTGGCAACTATTTTGTGTAATAAGATGCCAAGTATTATTATGTAATGAAATTTTAGTGTAAATTATATTTTATGTAAGTTTGAGCCATTTAATATCCCGAGTCGAAATTTGAATCGTAAGTCGAACATATTTAACGTTGGAATCGTAATTCGGATGTATTGACGTTGAAAACGCGAATTCAACGTTTTTGCAAACAAAAAAATTTTTATTTTGTTTTTAATAATTATCATCCAATTATTTGAGTAAAAATCTAATCTTTTTATAATAAACATCCAGTTTTTTCGACATCCGATATTTTAAGATTTATTAAGAAATTCTATGGCACGTCGTTTTACTTTTTAAACTCATAATAAAATAGTTGTCATAATAATTCATCGAAAAGACCAATTCCATAATAATTATAACAATTCCATGACAAATCGTACCGATATATTATAACATCGTATTTTTTTACTTTATTAAATATTGTGCGTAAGTAAAATATTTACAAACTATGTATACATATTGAAAATTGTGTGCATTTTTATTCTTTAACATATAATTAGTTATTTCATAAGAAGAGAAATAATTATTTTGATTTATGTGTAATATATACGTTAAGTATTTATTTAGAATGTACAATTTCCAATAGGCGAATATTATTGATGCTGCATCGAATTTTATGTTTTTTGTAGGAACACTGTAAATCCAAGTGTTTTAACAAAACACACATAAAGTGTTTTGTTCCTATCTTGAAGCATTTTAGTCACTTTTAAAACACTTCCATGTATTTTAATTTCCCATGTTAAATGCCCATTTGTAGTCACTTTTAAAACACTTCGATTTACAGTGAGGTGAAATAATATGACGATTTTATAATTTCAAGTATCGTCCAATAATAGCTAAATATTTCAACGATATAAAAAATTAATGGCTTTAAAATTATGTACATAATGCTAATTCCTTTAATTTTTAACTGATTCTAAAGAATTATAACTTATTGTTGAAAAAGTTTTTAATGTTATTTTTGAAGACATCCAAAGTGCTAAAAGATCTATATAATTGACCATTAAATTTCTGTATCTAGTAATTTTTTTTCGCATTATTAAATAAGTAACGAAAAATAAAAAATAAATTACCAGGGAAAACTTTATTTCATAATAAAATATGAATAAATTTTTATAAATCATGAGCTTAATTTCATATTTATTCATGATGTTCTATCATGATAAAAATTCAGCAAGTACACTATAACAAAATATTTAAGGAATTATTTTGACCGTTTGAATTAATAGATAATTCGAAAAATTATTTTTATCGACAGTTACGAATTATTTTATAAATTAAAATTATCAATATTGATAATTTTAATTCAAATTTTAAATTAAAATTATCAATATTGATAATATTAATTCCAAGTCTGAATTAAAATTATCAATATTGATAATTTTAATTCAGACTTCGAATTAAAATTATCACTAAATATTTTCAATGCAGCCAATACAAAATGGCAGGATTTCATTGGTCTCATTTAAAAGTGGAAAATTGGCCTTGGGTATTGAGTACCATCCCAGTAGTGACATCTCAGTTATCTTATTTGTTTTAAAAAGCAGTGCAGCCCAGTTGTATTATGGTTACGCTCTGCAAAACGCACAAAACGATTAAATCCTGCAGGATACACACATGTGTATTTAGACAAGATTCTGAGCATTATGTACGTGGCCTATATGGTACAGTAGTATTTTATTAGTCGTCTCGTGGCGCGAAATCAAAAAATTCGCCCCTCATAAATTCGGTAAAAATTTTTTTTTCCATTTTCCATTAAGTAATGGCCTCTATGATGTTTTTATGATATTTCGGGCCAATATGTAATATGTGGGGCATAATGGACCACTCGAAAAAAAAATGACAAATTTAAAGAATTCATTATTTTAGGACTTTTCAGGTCAATGAATTAGAATGAATTTAATTAAACTGAAAAATTTAATGGAAAGTTAAATTATATGGCTTATAAAAATTGAAAACACAGTTTTTTTTTAAATTAAAACAGTAATAATTATATTATCAATTATTGATCACGGTATCCTCTGCACCAGACAGAAACCTAATCTCAAAGTTTTATTTGAATTCCTCCAAGGATGTCTTACTCTACGCAATTCATATTTCTAATTTTGACTTGATAAAAATATAAAAAAAAGGTCTGGTTCAAGATATTACGTATTTAAAAAGCTCAATCTGAAAACTGAACGTGTGTTTTCAATCAATGTAAACTAATGTTACCAATTCATTGCTAAATAACATCTCTGTATTTTTTCTTGTATGTAGGTTTAAAACCTCTGAGTACAATAAAAGAAATAAATTATATTTTTGATTATTATCTATTTAAAACTATTTAACAGCTAAACAATAATATAATAATAAAATAAGATCACAAACATATTCGTCAGAATAATTTTCGCCAATTCGTGCGCAAGAATCATAAGACCATTTATTACAATTTTTACATTGAATCCATGACTCTGGAGACTCTAAGGAAAGTCTAGTGCAATACAGACAGTGGTAATTGTCATTTTTATACTTAAAATATTTTTAACTTCCCGCTAAGAAAATTGGAAATTTTCAATAATCGGCAAGTTATTGGTTTTACCCCGTTTTTCAAAAATCGAGTTTTTATCAGATCTCGACGTTTTGAGGTCCTAGGAAGCTTCCTTGACTATTCCCGCGAGGGTGTAACTATGTCTGTATGTATGTGTGTGTGTGTGAGTGTGTAAGTATGTAAACCTCTTATAACTTTTGAACGGTTGAACCGATTTCATCGCGGTTGGTGCCATTTGAAAGGGCTTCACCAAACTTAGATTTCCTAAAAATTTGAACTGATTCGGACCGATAGATTTTGAGAAATTCGGAGAAATCTCGAAAAAAATAGGAAAAAAAATTTTTTTAGAAGTGGTTTTTTTGGAATAACTTTTAAACGGCTTTACCGATCGATTCCAAAAACTAATCAGCTCTCATCCTTGAAAAACCACGTCAATCGCCGCCAATCCGGTCAAAATCGGTTGATTCGTTCGAGAGATATCGTGAACGAAAGAAAACCGAAAAAAGTGTTTTTTCGGAATAACTCCAAAATTCCTAGCGCGATTAATTCAAAATTTAAGATTTTTTGTGAGGCTTAAAAAACTGCGTAGAATTCTGCCAACTACGTAAAAATCGGTTCATTCGTTCAAAAGTTATTGCGGTTTGAAAATTCAAAAAATAGTGTTCTATGAAACTTCTATCAGACTTTTGAGCTCAAAGTGCGCAAAAGCACAGAAAAGATATCTTTTTGAGCTCGGAGAGCTCAAAATAACACACAGATTGTATTTTTGAGCTCAAGAGCTCAAAAAAAACGGTCTTGTATTAACGGAATTAGCGAGATGGCCTTTAGGGTCAACCGTTTTCCTAATTTTTTTTTTTTTTTTTCAAATTTTTTGGTTTTGATCTTATTTTTTTCATTTTTTTTTTTTGTTTAATTGAGGTCTTTTTTTGCCTCATTTCACATCTTTTTGTGGAGAATGAAAATTATTGAAACGAGCCTAATTTTTTTTGTAAAGTGCAAATGTTATTGAGATGAGTTCTATGAACGTGGACTTGGCGCAATTTTTTACAGTTAAACTGTTTTTGTTCGGATTTCATATCTTTTTGTTGAGTGTCATTTTTTGCTCGCCTCTACATTACACTTGTAACTTACAGACATAAGTGTGCTATGTTGTATCTAGTTAACCTTCTACCCTTGATTCTATGTACAGTGTATTTAAAAAAAGAACTTGAGAGGTGTCAAGGGACACCCGGATGGAACGAAGTTCTTTTAGATTAATTAGTGAAGGAATTGTAATAAAATTATCCATTGGAAACTTTACATTTCAGAAAAAAACGAGTGAGCCTCACAGGCATAAGGTCACAATAGAAGTGAAACTTTTTTAATCGTTAAGTTGGTCTATATTATATGTATATTTATAATATAGCATCTCATGTTTTGAAAAACACAAGAAAATAATTTTATCAACTACCCGGTATTTGAGAAATAAAACACAAAAGTTTGAAAAATCCAAAAATGCACGCCTGATAACGCTAATTTATTAAGAAAATTGTGTAATTGATTAAAAAAAAATTAGTAATACGGTTGACCCTGAAGGCCGTCCCTGCAACTTCCCGCCAATTCTATTCCTAAACGCTTGAAATTGCACTTATGACGTTTTAGAGCTCTTCAAGCTCATAAATACAATTTGTATATTATTCTGAGCTCTCCAAGTTCAAAGAGATTGCTTTCCTATGCTTTTGAGCTCTTCGAGCTCAAAAGTCTGATAGAGATTTGATAAGACACTATTACTTGAATTTTTAAACCGCAATAACTTTTGAATGAATAAACCGATTTTTACGCAGTTAAAAGCATTCGACGCAGTTTTTTGAGCTTCATGAAAAATGTTTAAGTTTATATTGACAGAGTGGAAAAATTCGGAGTAATTCCGAAAAAACCCTTTTTTCGGTTTTCTTTCGTCAACGATAACTCACGAACGAATTAACCGATTTTGACCGGACTGGCGGCGATCGATGTGGTTTTTTTAAGTTAAGAGCTGATCAGTTTTTGAAATTGATCGGTAAAGCCGTTTAAAAGTTATTCCAAAAAAACCACTTTTGAAAAAATTTTTTTTTTAGTTTTTTTGCGATTTCTCAAAATCTACCGGTCCGAATCGATCCAAAGTGTATTGGAAATCTAAGTTTGGTCAAGCCCTTTCGAATGGCATCACCGCGATAAAATCGGTCAAGCTGTTCAAAAGTTACGAGAGGTTTACATACATCCACACACACACACACATGCACACACACACACACACACACACACACACACACACACACACACACACACACACACACACACACACATACAGCCGCACGGACACCATCGCGAGAATAGTCAGGGAAGCTTTCTAGGACCTCAAAACGTCGAGATCTGATGAAAACTCGATTTTCGAAAAACGCGGTAAAAACAATAACTTCCCAATTTTTGAAAATTTTCAATTTTCTTAGGGGGAAGTTGAAAATTTCAATTTTACTCTGAAATGTAAAATTTAACGCTAAAAAATAAATCCAGATCATTAAATATTGTTGAATTTCGCGCCTCTGAGTCAGCAAACATGTTAGAAATCGCAACTGTTCTTTTAACTTCCCGCTAAGAAAATTGAAGATTTTTAAAAATTGGGAAGTTATTGGTTCCACCCCGTTTTGCAAAAATCGAGTTTTTATCAGATCTCGACGTTTGAAGGTCACAGGAAGCTTCTCTGACTATCTCCGCGAGGTTTTCACTATGTCTATGTGTGTGTGCGCGTACGTGTGTGTGTGTTTTTTTTTTTTTTTTTTTTTTTTTTAAGGGGGGGGAATCCTTTTTACGGATTCTAGGCATAGTTGTTTGGCCTGGATGTGTGGCGACTCGACGCAGTGTCATACTAAAACTCGACGCTAGCGCCCCTACCCACTAAACCCTAAACCCCTTTTCCTCTTTCCCCTAATCTCTCATGGAAACCGCCGTTAGGCATTACTTCGTGAAGGGAGGATCTAGCTACTGCTCTTTTTTCTGGTAGCTAAGGTGTTATTTTACCTTTCTTCTAGTTGTTGTCATTTGCTCTTCTTCTTTCGATGGAACGCAAGTCTATGAGGACTTCTGTTGCAAATGTGCTGATGGCGTTCCAGGAGGCTCTTGATGACAATATTGTTTCTACTATTGTCTCTGGTTGGATTTTCTTCTTTAGGATCATCTCCAGCTCATCTCGCTGTGGGTAAAATCGTGGGCACTCAAAGAAAACGTGCTCCGCGTCTTCATTGATTCCTGGGCAGGACGGGCACTCCGGTGAATCATCATGCTTGAAGCGGTGAAGATACGTCCGAAAACATCCATGTCCTGACAACAACTGCGTCAGATAGTAATTGACCTCGCCATGAGTTCGGTTTAGCCAAACGTCGATCTTCGGTATGAGACGGTGTGTCCATCTCCCTGTTGTCGCGGCGTTCCACTGCGATTGCCATCGTGCGATGCTGTTCTGCCGTTCTTCAGCTCTGAGTTCCTCGGCACTTTGTGTGGTTGTCCTCTTTCGTTGGTAAAGGTTCCGTCTTTCCTCAGCTAGGACTCTGAGCGGCAAAGTTCCGGAAATGACACACACTGCTTCCTCTGATATTGTTCGAAAGGCGCTGGCTACTCAGCGCGCTCAGTCGGTAAACTGGACATGCTTTCCTCCATGATTCTTGGATCTCAAGTGCGTCGGCCCAAATGGATATACCATCCCTGGCGGATTCGTGGTCACGGTAAAATGATCGTGAAACGACGGTGAATGTACCATAAATTCACAGTGTCGACAAATGATCGTCGAATGACCGTCACTTGACTATCGAACGGCCGTCATTTGACAGTGAACGACGAGTATCATTGTGAAAGTTTTTCACTGTTACTTTATGATTTTTATTCTGTATAGTTATCATACTTCACTATTCGAAAAACTAAATTTTTACTTGACTTCTCCGATTTTTTACCTGAGTAAAAATCGTAGATCATCGATCGATCGTCTGTCATTTGACAGTCATTCGAAAACATATAAATTTTCAAAAAATCGTATAATGTCGGTAAGTCAGGAATTTTTTACTAGTCAACAATAAAAAAGTGCTGATTATATTTTTTTTTTATTACATTAAAAATACTCAAAGTGTATAAAAAGATAGGTAAATGAGAAATTTTCAGTAACTAATCGGGATGAAAAATTTTAAAAAAATATTAAATTATTGTAATTCTGTTTATTATTATGAGATATTTTTTTTTAACAATTCAATTTTTAGCAATTTCTTTTCCAGATCTTTTTTTATACAGTTAATAATTTCACCATAATTTCGAAATTAATAATTTCGTAATCATCAAAAATTTGAATCATTTATTACGATTATTATTTTGAAGTCATGGAAAAAATATAACTTTATTTAAGCTATTTTTATCTGTGCAATGAAAAAAAAAATGACTTGGTTTTGACACCTTATGATGTGACTGAATCTAATGTTTCGTGCAGTGTCTTAGATAGCCTAGCTGGTAGAGTCTTGGGCGCGCGACCAGATAAATCGGGTTCGAGTCTCGGTCTAGACTGTCCGCAAATTTTTTTTTATTTTATTGTCCGTGATAGTAGCGTAGAATCACCGTATTTGGACAGAATATTGAGCGTACAGTGTCGGTCATAACGTCGTAGATTCACTTGCGTATGCACCGTAAATATTCAATAAATTTATAGTAGATATCGTTCACAACGGTATCTGATGCTGACTGACAGATCGCTCGGTAAGAACGAACTTTATACGGTGAAACGATCGTGAAACAACGTCATTCGACCGTGCTTTTACCGTGTCGCCGAAACCGCCAGGGATATGTGAGGACCGATGTAACTACTGATGATAGCAATGACCTCCTTGTCTGCTTCGGGCCACCGATGTTGGGCACCAATCGTACTAGGTTAGCTACTACTGCTGATGCTTTGGCGGTCACGTGTTCAACTTGTTGTTTGAAGTTAAGTCGGGCATCGAGCATCACTCCCAGATATCGAATGAATGGTTGGGATATGATTTCTCGGTCTCTGACGTTTAGATTGATCGTTTCCACCACTTTTCTGCTAGTGATAAGTACAGCCTCGGTCTTCTGTTTAGCCAGTTGTAGATTTACTGTGTCCATCCACAGGTTAATTCGCTCAAAGGTGATAGCGAACATATGTTTTATCTCATCAAGATGCTTGGCGACGATTACTACGGCTACGTCGTCCGCGTACGCTACCAGTTTGACATTTCTTGGTAGTTTCAGTCTCAGCAATCCGTTGTACATGACATTCCAGAGAAGTGGACCGAGAACAGAACCCTGCGGTACACCTCCAGTAACATCATACTTCTTTGGACCATTCTTCGTGTCATATCTCAGGACTCTATCTGTGAAGTAGCTAGCGACTATCCTTCGTAGGTATCCTGGTTCACTATTTAGGGCAGCTGCTAGAGCACCTGGGTCAAAGGATTTCACCTTCCACCCAACGATGTCAAGTTTCTTAGCCGGTCTTTTAGGATTCTGGTCCTTTGATACTTCCCAGAGAATTGCATTGTGATCGCTGGCCGTGTAGATCTCCATCACCTTCCAGTCGTAGTTTCCTCTGATGAGGCTGCTGCTGACAAAAGTAAGATCCACAATTGAATTTTCGTCTCCTTTAGTGTACGTCGGCGCATCGCCGCTGTTTAACAATACTACATCTAACGTAGAAAAGCTTAGAGGTGTTTATACGGTTCCGATATAAGCACAAGGTCAAGCTTCTGTTCACGTACTGTCTGCATGAGCAAATCATGTGCCGCCTCACAGTGGTTGATGTTTAGCTGCAGTATTCTCATTTTCGTTTATCAGTTATCTTCTTGAGTGCCTCTTGGTATACTGGGCATCTGCTTGTGCCGGCATGATGGGCGTTATTCTATGTACCGGGTTGATCCGCACACAGTGCGCATTTAGCAGGCTTATTACATTCGGCGATTTTGTGTCCCTCTTCTCCACATTTAATGCAAAGTTTGGAACGGTCGACTTCACTTGTGCACTGAACCGCACGGTGTCCAAAATGCCAGCATTTATAACACCGGACTGGTCTTAGTACTGTTCTAATACGACAATTGGTCCAGCCGATCCTAATCTTGCCGTGTTCTCCTACCACTTTCTGCGCTACCGTTGCTGCCAGAGTCACCGACGCAATTTGTGTTCTGCTACGTAAGACCTTACGAATTTTAATGGCCTCTACTGTTATACCACAATCGTTTCCAGCTGCCTCTTGTAAAGCTGTTAGAATGTCATCTTTAGTTTTAGTATCGTCAATATCGCGAATTTCCAGGTCTTCTTCGGGTCCTGTACTAATGACATTTGCGTCGTCCTTAAGTATTCCCGCGATAGTCTTCTGCAGGTCTTTACCTCTATCACTACTGCCTTTCGACAGCGTGATGAGAATGTTCCCTGTCGCGGTCCTGCGTATCTTCTCGACTGTGTTGCGGACCTGATCCGGGCGAACGTCCGCCTTGATCCGTGTAAGTATTTCAGAATACTTATCTTTCTTCGCTGGACGGATAATAAGTGTCTCCGGTCTCGTTGCTGTTCTTCTTGGCTTCTGGTTTGGCTTCGGTGGAGGCACCAGAGGTTTTTCTGGGGGCAGTTTCCTGCGCTCCTTCTTCTTGTCCTTTCTGGACTGCACCTTTTCCCAGCCTGGCTTCTTGTTCTGTTCACCAGAGTTTTGTGGAAGATCCTTAACCACTTCCTGCTTCTTGATGGGATGACCAGGTCCAAGGTCTTTCAGCTTCTTGGGAGTATGAATAGCTCCGCCTTCGGGAGAACGAATTTTTCTTTTCAACTTCCTCAGGTTGCGGCCGTCTTGGTCAAAGGATTCAGTCTCTGCCGTTGTGATAGTTTCACTTTCTTCTTCAGTGACTGATTCTCCGTCACCTTCGGCTCCAGTGTCCATCGCTTCTTCAACAACTACTTGACTGTTTCTCTCCGATGTAGCACAATGAGTGCGGTGTAATGATGAGCGCCATTCTTCATCCAGTTTTTTGAAACGTTGAAGTGCGTTTGCTACACTAGTCGTCTTGTTTTTTATCTCCTTGTGGATGTTGACCTTTGACTGAACGAAAACATTTAACTCGCTGGTCAGTTCCTCTAGGCGTTCCAACGCGTGTGACCGCTTCATTTCAGCGCTCGTTTCAATCGCTGCTTGTTGGGCATGTATCCTGTTTCCACTCTTGTTTGTTTCCTGTGGGTTACTCATACTTTTTTGATTTACCAGCGCATCGTACGGAGTGGAGCGGGTTGTCATAACTAGGAATGGGTGTACCCTCGGAGATAGTACTCCTACCCCAGTTCCCTGAGGCCTAGTCGACACTTAGCCAGTCCCGGAATATACGGACGGACTAGACTCGCTCGGAGCGGTGAAGATTCCGATCTCTAACACTCACTGTGTACTTTCTGATCAAGGCCCGAAGTGGCTGGCTCCTGATCCACTGCTGCAACTTTCACCTCGGCAGAGAAAGCTCACATCAGCCGTGGTCTGCATCGTCGGAAACTACGATACAGGTTCCGGACGCTTGTAACGGGTAATTTTTGATGTGTTTAAAAAAAAAAATAATTAAACTAACGAAACAATGCTGCGACACCAACGCCCCCTTGCTCGAATCTGAAGCTCGCCGAATTCCAGGGTCAAAAAGGGGGTTGTTATCAAAACGACAATAAACGTCAAAACAAAACTCAATTAACTGTAAATAAACTATAAATAACTAAGTCTAAATAAATAAATTCAAAATGTCAAAACAGGTTATGATAAAGTCAAAATAAAGAATTTATTTATCAAAATCAATAAAATAAATAAATGAACAAGATTAAAAGTAAACAAAAACACACGTGGTACAATTTTAGGTTATATCAAAAACCCCAAAACTAAACCAAACCACACAATAATAGTACGTCGGTAAACGCACGCGTACCTTCCGTCGGTAATCAAAACTGGTTTTTACAAAACAAAATCCTCTCACACATACTCTCACTCGCCGTGAGCGTCAAAATCGCGAACTACTCTTCAAAAACTGGTTCCCCGCTTCCCCAGGAGACTAGCCGTCACCCCTGGGCCCTAACCTCTACCCCGAGAGCGAATGGAGAGTGTCCTCTTCGCCCCCACCTACACGGCGTATGATCACCTACTGGAGTTTGACAGAAGGTCAAACGTCCAGGGAAGTCAAATCTTGTTAAGAGTGCAAAGGTACTTACCAATGTTCTAGACGAAACCAAGGTAATGTCCCTCCAGGTGTTATTTGTTGGAAGAGTATTCACCACAAATAACCACTCTGTCACAAGACTTGCTTTTCCCGAGCCAAATTTTGGCGGTTATCATTTTTTGCCTAACTCTCTTGTAACGAAAAGGAAGAGTCGTTTTAGACACCTGTCCGGTGTTCTCGAACTAGCATTCAAAAATAATGATTTATTATTTTAATCGCAATTTCCTTCATTTTCTATCCATTCGTCTCGCCAAATTCTAAGTTTTTATTTTTGAAACCCAAATCTTTATTATTTTAATCGCAATTTTCTTCATTCTCTATCCATTCGTTTCGTCAAATTCACAATTCTTGATTATTTTAATCGCAATTTCCTTCATTATATATCCATTCGTTGGTTTTTCCATACTAAGTTGTCCTCCGGACTTATAAAATTTTCGCTTACCTAATTTATTTCTTACAAAAATAATAATCGTCATTTCTTTCATTATATATCCATTCGTTGAGTTTCCATACTAAATGGTCCTCGGGACTTAGATTAATTTTGCCAGTCTTTTAAATTCTTTTACAATTTAATCATACCTTCGGTAACAATAATATAAAATTTTTAAATAAATACAAAAATTAAATAATTAATCGCCGTACTAATAACAATAATTGTTTCTATTAATTTTTAAGTAATAAAAAAAAAAACTAAAATACTCAGATACAACTCTGTCTTTTCTTCTTTTTGTTTTTAAACAAACTAATAATTACTAACTTGTAAATTAATATATGAAACGAAATAACTCAATAGATCCACTAATCTTTGGAACTCAAAAAAAAAACGTAATAATAATAATAATAATAATACCTATCCGAAACAAAAACATAACTATAAACGTTTATTTTAAACGCTAAACAAAATTAAATTAAATCAAAACGAGGATTGGACCGTCGAGTAGGCAGCCGCTGTTGCTCCCCTCCTCGTTCCGCCTTCTCGCCCTACTCCTCAGCTATCCCTGTTCCCAAATTTTGGTCATACACTCCCAGTGAGTTACAGCAGGAACCAATCGTCTTTGCTAGGTCAGTTAGTGTGACCAACCCATTAAAGGGGGAGTTTTTGTCCACGGGACCTTATTTTGTTTGGTTATTTTGCTTGGCTCCTACCCGCTGTACCTCATCAACTAAGAGATTAAGTATCATCCAGGGAGAGCGGGCGTTCTCCAACCCGCGCGGGGAGACGCGCCCGGTAGCAGTATCTCTTCTGCCCCGAGTGTGTGTGTGTGTGTGTGTGTGTGTGTGTGTGTGTGTGTGTGTGTGTGTGTGTGTGTGACTATGTGACTGCTTATAACTTTGAAGAACTGAACCGATTGGAACGTACGAAGCGGCGTTCTAAAGAGTTCTCTCAAACTTAGATTTCCTGAGAAATTGAACCGATTCGAACTGATGGATTTTGAGAAATTTTGAAAAATCCTAAAAAAATAAGAAAAAATCATTATTGAAAGTAGTTTTTGGAATATCTTCTAAACGGCTCGATCGATCAACTTTAAAAATGAATTCGCCTTTAAGCTTGAAAACCACGCCGATCTTCGCTAATCTAGTCAAAATCGGTTGATTCGTTCGGAGAGATATCGTGAACGAAAGAAAACCGAAAAGAAATATTTTTCGACATAACTTCGTCATTTCTTCTCGGATCGTTTTTGATGATGTTAAATAATTTATGAACTTAAAAAACTGCGTCGATTGCCGCCAAGTACGTGGAAATCGGTTGATTAGTTCGAGAGATATCCTCGATAAAATATTTGAAAACAATTGTTTTTTTAACATAATTCCGACATTTCTTGGAATAACTTTGAAACGACTGCACTGATCGATTTCAAAAACTAATCAGCTATTAGCATGAAAAAATTACGTCGATCGCCGTCAAGCCGGTCAAAATTGGTCAATTCGTTCAAGAAATATCATGAACTAAAGAAAATTAAAAAAATTGTTTTTTTGGAATTACTCCAAATTTCCTAGTTTATCAATTCAAACTTGAAGATTTTTCATGAAACTAAAAAAATTGCGTCAAATACTGCCAACCACGTGAAAATCGAGTGATTCATTTAAAAGTTAGTGCGGTTTAAAAATTTTAAAAATATTGTTCTATGATACTACTATCAGACTTTTGAGCTCGAAGAGCTCAAAATAACACATAAATTGTATTTTTGAGCTCGAAGAGCTCAAAAACGTCATTACTGCAGTTTTATGCACCTAGGTATGGAATTAGCGGGAAGTTGCACAGATGGCCTTCAGGGTCTACTGTTTTTCTAATTTTTTTAATTTTTAAACTGCAATAACTTTTGAATGAATGAACCGATTTTTACGCGGTTGGCGATATTCGACGCAGTTTCTTAAGTCTTACAAACATTTGTCAAGTTGAATTTGATCGACTTAGAAACTTAGGAGTAATTCCGAAAAAACACGTTTTTCGGTTTTCTTTCGTCAACGATAACTCACGAACGAATCAACCGATTTTGTCCCGACTGGCAAGAATCGATGTGGTTTTTTGATGTTAAGAGCTGATTAGTTTTCATAATTGATCGGTAAAGCCGTTTAAAAGTTAGTCCGAAAAAGCCACATATAAAAAAATATTTTTTTTAGTTTTTTTGTGATTTTTATTGAAAAATCTAAAAAAACCATAAAAAAAATTTTTTTTAAAAGTGGTTTTTTTGGAATTACTTTCAAACGGCTCTATCGATCAACTCCAAAAACTAATCAGCTCTTAACCTTGAAAAACCACGTCGATTGCCGCTAATCTGATCAAAATCGGTAGATTCTTTCAAAAGATATCGTGCAAGAAAGAAAACCCAAAAAGTGTTTTTTCGGAATTACTTCGAAATTTCTGGTTTAATCAATACAAACTTAAAGATTCTTTATGAGGCTTAAAAAACTGCGTCGAATGCCGCCAACCGCAAGAAAATCAGTTCATTTATTCGAAAGTTATTGCGGTTTGAAAACTCAATAAATAGTGTTTTATCAAACTTCTATTAGACTTTTGAGCTTGAAGAGCTCAAAAACGGCATAAGTGTAATTTTAAGCGTCTAGGTTTGGAATTAGCGGGAAGTTGCAAGGATGGCCTTCAGGGTCAACCGTTTTCCTAATTCTTTTTTGTAATTTTTTTTGAAATTTTTCAAAATCTACTGGTTCGAAACGGTCCAAGTTGTATTCAAAATTTAAGTTTGGTCAAGCCCTTTCGAACGGCACCAACCGCGATAAAATCGGTCGAGCCGTTCAAAATTTATGAGAGCTTTACACGGAAAAAAGTAAACTGTAATGAATAACAGTCGATTTCTAATAAGTAATGATCAACTGCTAAAAATTACCATTTCAAACAGTAAAATCGTAATTTTACTATTCACATTGTAATATTTACAATTTAAACGTTACAATTCACTCTTTACATGGAAGAAAATACTATTTCAAACAGTAATATTCGCTAGGTAAATGTCTAAAATGTTAAAGTATAATAATTAAGAATTCAGACTTTAATATTTATCATTTCGTACCTAAAAAATGATGTTATGATATGTAAAAATTAAATATTTTGAAAATTTTCAATATTCTTAGCCGAAAGTTAAAAAAATTTGCGGAGGGGGGAGGGTCCAGCATTAATGCGAGCGAGTGTATATGCAATTTTTCTTGATTAATTTATAACGAACAACAAATTTAAGTTGAGATAAAATGATATCAATATTAACCAGGGAATCACTTATTAAAATACATTTATTGATATATTTTAAATTTAAACTAATAAACAAATCTTGTGTGACAATAAACAGCCCACCAATCCACGAGGTGTCGTCGTTATGACGCATCTAGTAACCTTGCTGAGTATTGGTAAATGGCACCGTGTAAAAAGGCCTATTACCAAAACCTGGTTTGAGTAGTTAAATTTTTTAACGCCAGGTGGCAAGTACGTCACCGCCATGAGAATAAATGACCTGATTTGAGTAGTACTGCTTTCGACCACGAGATGGTGTCTTGAAATTTACATTTACCAATAACACTACTTTTGAATGAGACGATAAAATCGCGCGATTTTGTATTGGCTGCACTGATATTTTAAACATCTAGTGATAATTTTAATTCATCCTGTGAATTAAAATGATCAATATTGATCATTTTAATTCGAATTTGGAATTAAAATTATCAATATTAATAATTTTAATTCAGACTTGGAATTAAAATTATCAATATTGATAATTTTAATTGCTAACTTACAGATCGACTTAATTATTATGTAATATTTTTTGATAGTTTAAATAAAATTCAATTGATTTCCATAATTTACTATTCTGTTGTTTTGCTTACATAAATTTCCAATGATGAAGTATTTTTTCCGTCATCGCACTAATTATTGTGAAATTTTTAATTTATAAATTTCTGGAGCCCTTATCAATAAGAATAATTAATATAACTGAAAGCATTTGAACTAAAAACATTACTGCAAAAAATAACTGTACAAGTTATTTATAACATAAATCATAATTCTGGTATGTAATTATTTAGATAGAGAATTATTGAATAATAATATTAAAATGCTCCATATACATGTAAACATAATCTCAAAATTCATAATTATCATTATCAACAAAATATCAATTAATCAATTAAAATTTAAATGATAAAAAATTACATGAAAATAGGATAACTTGTCATCCAATAGTGATTCTTTTGAGACTTTAATGATCAAAGTTACTTTTTTTGATACAATATAAAATTGAAACCTAAGTTTAATAAATTTATATCATATTCAATGATGATTAATATTTGTATATTATATTTTTAGGGACTGAATTAATTTTATCAGCTTAATGAAAATTTAGCTTCAATAAAACTCAGAAAATTTTTCATAGAACATATTTAGTATTAAATAATAAAAATGCGTTTGTTTTCTTATACCATAATTTCTAAGATGACTAAAAATTTTTATCCATACTCAACAACGTAAACGAAATTTACTATCATATGTATGACATCGGCAAATATGCATACAGCTAAAAATTCCAAATAAAAATTGATTTTTGCCTAACAAACATGTCAAAAAAATTGTAAAAAATAATATTGATACGGGTTGTTTTTTCCTACCGCTCATTGGCCCCTTAATTAATTTAATAAAATAAAACAATACCTAGCAAAAATGATTCTAAATTAACAAGGGCGCCACCAGGATTTTGTATCTCGGTTCCTGGAACCGGAAACCAGAGCTGAGCTTATAATCTACAGGGAGAGAGAGTGGAGGAAGGTGATCTGAAAGAAATAAATTTTTATTTGACAATATATCGATATTTATTAACCATATAAAATAACAATTGGTTGTCACTCACGCATTTACACTACAATTAACAACTTAAGACTACAGCCTAACTAACGGCTGACCAGGATCTCTTAAAACTAACAAAAATTCTTAATCCTACAGTACCCTCATATGGAGCGTCTATACTGCAGTTTCTAACTAAGTCGTGCTGTCCACCGGACCCTCACGCTCTATCAAAATTCTTAATCCTGACGGTACCCTCTTATGGAGCGTCTATACCGCAGTTTCGAACTAAGTCGCGCTGTCCACCGGACCCTCACGCTCTATAAATGCCGCACACCACCCGCACGATCTTCACACACATAACCCGCTTACATACACACACTGGTTCTACTTTACTTTTTACTTCTGACTTATAAAATTAGACTCCAAAAATTACAACATTAATTTTTTTATTAAAATTTTCAGTCATTAGCTCGCAATTAAATCGTAAACCATTTTCACAACTAATAATTTAATTCTCAAAAAATCTACACTGAAAACCGATGCTTGAATTTATTCCAAATTATCAACGAGTTTAATACTCAACATTAAGTAAAATTTTAGGAAAAATATTGACGCAAAATTTTACTCCAATTTCAACTCGTAATTTTATTTCTTAAATTTTGAATAAATTCTTAAGAATAATTCTTTATAAAATTCTAACTAAATTTTCTCGGATGTAATCCACACTGATAAATAGTTTTACAAATAATTCCAATAAAATAATAATTTTAGTCTTCGATAGTTCAATGTATAAATGACCACGTCGAATTTTTCGATTTATAAATAATTAATAAAACAATTTGTCTCAATATAAAATAAATTCACGAAAAATTATCCACGGGTAATTCGATCTCAATTGCGTCGAAGTTCAGTAGCCAATTCTCAATAAATTATATTAAATAAATAATACTTTCTTGTAACAAATAATATTAATAAACGATAATTCAATTGTTATAATTTATAATAATAGTCCAGTTGTTAATATTGTAAATTGTTGCGTAGTGAAATTCACAAAGGAATTCGCGCGCTCAAAATGGACGCCGTTGTTCGTAGCTGCGTAGCACGTTTTGGACCTCGGGTACTGAATACTATGTCGTGTCGATTGGAACCTTCTCGATGTTCAGAATTTAATTAATAAAATAAATTTATTTAAACCAATCTAAGATGTTAACAATTATCAATTGGCCAAATTAACAAATCAATTACTCACGACTTACAAACCCAAGAGGTCTAGAACATTCTTCGGGTATAAGATCCCCAGGAAGAATGCTCACAATGATAACGAATAAGATTTAATTACTACTAATTAATTATTTAACAATTGAATTATCAAAAATTTGATTTAATAATGAGAAGTGGTGAAATTGATGAGCCGGGTATATAACCCCCTTGGCTCATCAAAGCAATCAAAGTCTCAATACCTGTGTAATTTTTGTGTTTTGGAAACTCAGGCTTCCTTCTTTGGACTGTTTTGGCTAGCGATGTTACTGCGTTGGTCACTGCACTACTTCTGACTTGTTGCCTCTACTCAACTGACCAAGAAACCCAAAATTTCCCCCACTTAATACTAGTCGGGTCCCGAAGACCGAGACGCGCCAGTGATGCGTCGACTAATTAACGCACGAGTGCGGGTTTACCGTCACAGGGTAATTTACCCTGTTACAATATCTTAAAAAATTGAAAATGCTCCAAAACCCTATGTTTCTATATGGTGATGGAATTAACATTATCAAAAGTGAAATAAAAATAGATTTCAAAAAAATAATTTCAAATAAAAATTATGTCAAACATTATTCAAAAACAGTAAAAATATTAATTATAATTTAAACCTTAGGTAGAAAATCTTAAGCTTTAAAAAGTAAAACGGCGTGCCATAAAATTCTATATAACCTTTCTGAATTTTCGTCGAAATTCGAATTTTTTTTAAAAATATTTATTTTGTGCAAAATTTTAATTCTTATCAAAAAAAATTTTTTCCGGAATTTGATCAAAATTTAAATTTTTACACATACAAAATATTTTTTTATAATTAAATTAAACCCCATATCAAAAAAAAAAAAAAAATAGTACAACGGTTGATCCAACACGTCCAACACGTCATCCTCCGCTTATTTCAAATGTAATGCGCGCCAAATTTAACCGATAACTACGTTTTTGAGCTCAAAAACATGGTTATACAGCTATTTTGAGCTCTCCAAGTTCCATGAAAGAACTATTGTACACTTTTGAGCTCTTCAAACAGAAAAGTACAAATTGTATTCAGTAAATTTAGGGTGGTTAAAGGAGCTTTACGAAAATTCGCAAAAAAAAAACAACGTTTCTTTTATTGTTAACTTCCCACTGAGAAAATTAATGATTTTAAAAAATTGGCAAGTTATTGTTTTACCCCGATTTTTGAAGATCAATTTCTCATCAGATGTGTAAACTTCTAGTAACTTTTGAACGGCTTCACCAATTTGAATGATATTAGCGTCATATGATAGGGTTCCCATGTAAGAAAGTATGGCGGGCCCAGGCTTGGCCCAACTATGCAGAACTCTGGGCCAGGCTTGTAAGCGAGAGTTGGCCCAGTCTTGGCTTGTCTGGAATGATAACGCTGGCCCAAGCCTAATTGCCACGACTGGCCCATGCCTGGTTACCAGGACTGGAGCCATAGTTAATTTTCTGGCCCATGCCATTTGATAAAAAAAGAATTTTTCAGTGTCATTTTTTTAATTTAATTTTGATGTAGTGCTAACGCATTCGAACCAGAGCCGCGCGTTTGCCAGACTGATAACTAACCCCTACGCCATATGACCCATAAGTTGATGCACATCTCATCATTCTTAAAAGCTAAATCTATATAGTAACAAAGTGTGACGATTTATTATTTATATAATTTATGTAATTTAATATTGTGTTTTAAAGAAAATTAACTATTTTTTACAAATGTTTATTAGTGAAAAAAATGCAAAAGACAATATCTCATATTACTTTAGACTTTGTACATAGGTCTGCATTTTTAGCTTCCCGTTAAGAAAATCGAAGATTTTCAAAAATCGGGAAGTTGTTGTTTTCATCCCGTTTTGCAAAAATCGAGTTTTCATCAGATCTCGACGTTTAAAGGTCATAGGAAGCTTCCCTGACTACCCCTGCGATGTTGTCATTATGTGTGTGTGTGTGTGTGTGTGTGTGTTTTTTTTTTTTTTTTTTTTTTTTCAGAGGGGAAAATCCTTTTTACGGATTCCAGGCATAGCTGTTTCGCCTGGATATGTGAAGACTCGACGCAGCGTCATACTAAATGAGGTATGAGGCAGTGCGTCCACCTACCCTTCTCTGCAGCATCCCATTGTAGTTGCCATCGGCCTATGCTGTTGCAATGCCCCATCCTGGGCATTCTTGTCCGGAGCACAAAGGAAGTATTTTGGCTTCTCCGTGCAGTTTACGGCCTTGTGGTTCTCTCCGCCACATTTGTAGCAGCACTTGCATCTGTCTGGTCCTGCACACTAACGTGTTTGGTGTCCAAAACCAAGAAACAGCGTGTTACTTTTGCAACTGAGCGTATACAACAGTTCACCCAACCGATCATTATACGGGCCTTGTCAAGGGCCTTAATCGCACTGGCCTCGTCTACTTCGCAGAAGGCTGCCCGATTACCTCGTGGTGTGGGTTTTGTCAAATTTACCTGTTTGACCTCCAGGCTGTCAGTGAATTCACGTCAGCGAATTCAGCTGGTTGGACAAGCACAGCTTTAGTTCTTGTCTTCTTCCTCCTCGGTTTCTTGAAGCCACCGTTGTTTGGCTGGTTTTGGGCTGTAGCAGATTGAGCCGC